>NC_143481.1:7045885-7267378 GCF_027475165.1 Benincasa hispida
AAAAAAAAAAAAAAAAAAAACAAAAAAAACAAAAAAAACAAAAAACGAATGTTTTCTGGGAGATTTCCCTTTGTATCTGTTTATACAAATTGTGTTATTTTGCTTGCCATCATCCATCTTCTTCATACTTTTTCCATTATATTCTCAAATCCATATATCAATCTGAATCTGAATGGAAAACCAATAAATTCAAAAGAAAAAGAAAAACAGAGAGTTGGAATGATTAATGGGGTTTGTGTTGTGTTCGAGGGCGATCCTCGGACCATCCGACATACGAATTAATTACACCCCAACAGCTCGGATCCATGGCTACCTGATTCAAAACCCAATGCACAATGCGCTCAATTAAAGGGGGAAAAAACGTTTAAATTAAAAGAATGAGAATCCCAAAGGAACCGAAGAAGAAGAAGAAGAAGAAGAAGAAGCAGCAGAAGCCTGAGAAAGAAGAAAACAGGGACCGATAAAACTGATGGAGCAAATAATGTTCATTGTGTCAAGAGACGACGCCGTTTCTGTTGCAGTCCTATCAATCTGACATTTGACATTTGACTTTGACTGATAATGGAAGAAGAAGGAGAGACCAAACGTGTTATTGAGAATGATTGGGAATGGTTCTTTAGGGGGCAATGGGAACGGAAATAGCGCCCCAACCCAACTCCGAAGCCTTTACTTAATTTGCCCAAACAATTCACAGCATAGCTCCACTGTTAGCGCTGTGGGCGCCCCATTCTCTATTCTTCTTCACTTACTATCATCATTTCCCCTTGTGGGGTTTTTTTTCATTTTCTTCATTTTCTAATTCCCTACCAACCCAACAACCATTATCTAAACAATTCTTTTTTTGTTTTTTCCTTCTATAATATTTATTTATGCACACTTAATTCATGAATACATAGGTGTTTTATGCTACGTTTGTAGCCTTTTTTAATATAGTAATTGATAAATGTTGTTATTGTGTTTAAGTAATAGGATGAATGCTATTTCTTTTAATTGTTAATAACATTAGCATCACTTAAAAATGATGCGAATCTTACCAATATTAAACAATTATTTACAAAGAAAGATTATTTATCTATACATAAAAGGGTGTTTTTGGTAGTTTAATGGAATTAAAAGATCGAACTATTGACCTTTAGAATGGTAATGAAGATTTCATCTATTGAGATATGTGCTTGGATTGATGGAAAAAAAAAAAAGCATTGTAGTATATGAGTTTGAGAATTATATTGAATGTTTAGTAGAGCTTCTTGATAAGGTGATGAGAATGGATCTTTTTCCAATAGCGTGATGGTATGTGCATCACTAACATCCATTATCAGTCATATCAACGTTACTTAAACATGAAGTGTGATCAAACAACAATTTAGAAATTATTTACGAGGTAAAGTGATAGAGATATTTATTTTCCCCGCAAGAGAGTCAGGATTCTCGATTTAGGCAGGAAATAAAGGGGGGGGGGGGGGGGGGGGGGCCTAAAACATGGATGGAGAATGTATTATTTGTCCCTGCCCCAACCCCATTTGTTTATTTATTTATTGTAATAATTATGGTTATGTTCTTATTATTATACTTAAAATTTCAAGCTATATTATTTAATGAACAAGATAATGTATATGTTGAATTGAACATTTAAATTTAGATTATATATATAAATAATTTGATTGGTTATTATTTCCTTTTAGTAAAAAATTTGATTAATTTATTTTAAGTTTAAATTGTCCACATGAAAATAATCATATAAAAATTAGTGAGAAATTTAATAATTTAATTGAAACTTTCCCACAGTAGTTATTTAATTAAGTTAAGACTTTTTTTAAAAAAATAATAAAATGGGAAAAAAATTCATGTGGTGAACCCAATACCTAGGAGGAATTCCCACTCCATTTTCCACAAAATTAAATGAAATTTTTCGTGAGAATGGTAAATAAAATGGGGAACAAGGATAGGAATATTGAAAATTATCAAAGTAAACCCTAACTAATTATGATCTCTAAAAAAATATTGGTCACATCTTAACTAGTTAAGCTAAATTCGAAAGAGTCAATTGGATTATGCAACTTGCATATACATGATTAGTACTTTTTTTTTTTTTTAATAATATACAATTATTTGATAGCACCTAGAGCTAGCATGTAGAATTAAAAAAAAATATATTTGGCTCATGTATTGAATTAAATTTTTTTAGTAAAATCAAAAAAGTTTTTACACCAAATGAATATGAATATGTACAGTCGAAAATGTAAAAAAAAAAAAAAAATGTTGTCATCTAATGATTTTATATGATAAGAAAAAAAAATGTTTGTACTCAAAAGGGAAAAAAAAAAAGAAAAGAAAAGAAAAATTGTTCGATGTAATTATCACTTTCATAAACATTTTAGGTGGAAAGAAATAAACATTATATTTGATGGTTATGAGAAAAATAACTCTCAAATATCGAATAATTAAGTATGTTGAATAAATTACTAAAACTTTTTATTTGAATACTATCTTTAAATTCAAACTTCCTTTTAAGTTGGCCTCCTTTTAAGATGTTATTCAATTTATAACTTGGAGAAAAATTAAGGGTGTTCAAAAGATCTAATGATCTGAAAAAATCGATCAACCCAATCCAACATGTGTGGTTTGGGTTGGGTTATCAACTCATTTGGATTGAGTGGGTTCAAATAAATGAAAATTTTATGGGTTAGGTTGGTTATGAATTTACCTAATATAACCAAAACCAACTCGAATTTATTATTAACTTTAAAATATATTTTTTATTACTTATAACACAATTATTTATACATATATTGGTTTCAATTTTATTTAATTCCAATTTTTTTAATAATTTATTCTTCAACAACTCTTAAAATAGTTTCTTTTCACCTTAGGAAGAAAATTTTTACTATATAAATTGAAATTGAGTTGTTAATCTTAATTCAATATATGAAAATAATTAAATTAGATTTTTACATATTTATGTTTTGTTTCTTTTTAGAACAAAATTTCAAATAAATGTCCCTATTAATCCGAACCAATCTAATCTAAATATTTTATGATTGGGTTGAGTTCATTTTTTAATAAGTTTAATAAGGGTTATTCGGATTGAAGAAATTTACAATTGGAATACTTAGATTGGATTTAAAAAAATCCTTGAATCCAACTCAACCCAATCCATGAAGAAAAACCTCGAGATAATATAAATGGTTGTTTTATTAAATCAAAATAATAATGTGGTAAGATATTTTATTAGCTATAATCTATAGAAATCCCTTCTTATTTAAAATTTGGATTAGCTGAATAATCCCATCAATGCATAAAGTGGCAGTCTTGTTGAAACTGAAAGTGATGTTTAATTGTTTATTTATTTTGAAGAATCATCCATATTATTATTGTTCTTCCACTTTGTTGGGACTAATTGTCTTTCACAACTTTGAATGCCTTGGACATTGTGTCCACCCCTTGACTAATTGTCATTAATTTATTATTATTATTATTAATTTCTTTAGTACATCCTCACTGCTAACATCCTCCATATTGGTCAGATTTTTATTTTGAAAAAAATATTAACTTAATTAATTAATATATCAATATTAAATCATTATTAAGGGGCATAATGATTTCTCTCCCACTAACTAGGCCTCTAACAGTAATTACCTTTGTAATGTAAGTAATATTAACCTGATTGGATTAGTTAGGATATTATAAACTTTGCTCGAAGTTCAAAAGTTCAAATCCATATCCTATGGAGAACCATTCCTCTTTGATGGGTCCTCTAAAGCATGCTGAAGTCATTATCATGTTTAATGGTATTTTCAAAGTTCTCTTTTCATATTAAAACTGATTCCAAAATTTTTTGGAATCTTTTAATTAGGAATGTTAGACACATGAATAAGGTTAAAACTTTCATTGATGTCATTCGAGAAGTCCATCTTAGTGGGTTCGTTCTTGGTTTTATTTGGATAAAGCGTAGATATTAACATTTTTGCTCATGATTTAACTTTCATGCCCATAGATTTCAACATTATGCTATGACTTGAAGACCACACTCTATGGGTGGATTCTGCAACTCGTTCCAATTTTCTTTATTTTTTTAGCTTTCTTTGCTCGTATGTTAGGGATGACAATATTTCCCGCATGGTCGGGTCCTCGATCCGATCAGGACGGGGAATCTTCGGTTTGACTGGGTTTGGGGGTCAAACTGGGGATTTAAATCAGGTCCCCAATAGGGGACAGGGAGGAGATCCCCGCCTCGTCCCCGACCCCGAACCCGATCCCCACCACTACCCCGCCTCGATTTTTTTTAAAATTAATAATAATAATAAGTAGAAAAAAACTAACAATAGTAACTTAGCTACTATTACTGATTTTGTTTTTAATAATAATAATAATTATATATATATATATATAATTAAAAACGGGGATTTTTCCCTGCGGGGACCCGAATCCCCGAATGAGGATTCTCCACACCGACCTCGACCCCCAAATGGGAAATGAGGCGGGGACGGGGATTAAAAATCTCCACGGGGATGAAGATGGGGAATGTATCCCCATCCCGCCTGACCCCGTTACCATCCCTATCGTATGTTGTACTAAAAAGATCCATGCCCTACAAGTAGTTGAATTAACAAAAGTATAAATGTTTCCAAATCTATTTAAATTAAATATTTATTTAATATAATTTAATAAGAGTCAAAGTTGGTATAACTTGGCAGTAGGTAATTGATATGTATTCTTTCTCTTTTGATCAAAATTTCGAATCTTTGTAAATCATACCCCTATTTGTTGTACTAAAATAATCTACCAATAAGATTAAGATTTATAGACAATCAATCCTTCGATTATGTAAATTAGTATCTAATAGGTATATGAATTTTAGTTTTGTGTCACATAAGTCCCCTAGGGGCGTTTGGTAATTTTGGGAGAGTTGAGTTGGGTGGCAAAAAACCAACCAGTGTTTGGTATATTGATAAAACAAAAATCGTGGGTTTACTAACCCACCAGTTTACTTCCTCTCAACATCCTTTAAATCGGCGTGTTTTCTCTAACTCTCTTCTCAACTCCCTCATTACTCTCCTCTTCTATTTCTCTCTCTTACTCATCCATCTCTTCACATTACTTCACTTCTTATCTCTCTCATCTTCTCTCTTCTTCATCCGTGTGGTTCGTCCTCTTTGTTTCTTCTGTTTCTTTTCCTCATTATTCTCTTCTCGCTCCATTATATGGGTATTTTTTTTGTTGACTCACTCTTTGCTCTTCTCTGTATATTTTTAGGGTTATTTTCATGATTTTTTTTCTAAGATTTACTACGTGTGTGGTTATTTATTGTAGATCTGACTATTTTTCTTATTCCTCTTTCGTTTCTTTTTGTTGTAGGTTTTTTTCATTGGATTTTTTGAGTTCTGATCTCCTGAGTATGTTAGCTTTGTAGGGTATTTTGTCATTGGATTTTTGTGTTTCAATTTCCTGAGTATATTAGATCTATAGGGGTTTTTTTTTCATGAAATTTTTGGGTTTCGATTTCCTTCTTGAGGTTCATTATTACTTTATTATTATTATTTTTTCCTTTTTACTATGTCTTCACAACTTCATTGACTCGATTCAACCCATTGTTTTCCTTCCTCTTTTACATATCTCCTCTCGCCGCTTTAATAATAAATTTGTCCTTCACCCTTTTTCTTTTCTTTTCCTTAAACTTGGTCTAAAACTAAATTCTTGGTACGGGTTACTGACCATATTATTGGAGCTTGTTGGGGGAGTTCAATCTTCCCCACAACAAGTTTGTCTTCTATCCTTATTTCCAGAGGTCGATGATGATTTTTTTCTTCAATATGTCACTTGTGTTTCAAAATTCGTATTAAAATATTTGAGTACGATTTAAAATTCATGTTTTCTCATTTTTCTTTTAGTTAATTCATTCTTTGTTCTTGTTTATGTGCGTTGATCTATATTATTAAAAAAATATCCATATAAATCATATGTTTTTGTTTTAGTTAATTGATTATCTGTTTTTGTTTTGATTTAAATCGTTTAGTTAATAGATCCCCTCTCTTTCTTTTTTTTTTTTTTTTTTGTTTTCTTGTCCATATATTGAAATTGATGTTGAATTTGTTTATTGGAGTTGAAATTTTCTGTTTTTGTTTTGATTTTTTTTTTTTTTTTTTTTTTTTGTTTTGAAATTGAAATATGTTTTTGTTTTGATATTTTTCATATATTGATTTTGTTTATTAAAGTTGGATTTCTTCAAATGAAAGAGCAAAATCATATCCTTGATTTTTTTTGTGCAATCTCGTGTGATATATTATATTGTATTTAATGCAATACTCATAGAGTAATGTTTAATAGTATGCTCAAGACCCATTTAATATTGACTTGAACCTACTTGCTTTACTTAATACTAATTTTACTCTCTTTATTTTCTATTTAATGAACTCATTATTTAAATTTAATGAGGTTAGGTGCACTTAAGTGCACCCAACTCCTCCGACCAACCACCCTTAGTATCCCTTCTATTTATACATGTCTTCTTCCTCCACATTCTCTCGAGAAATCTCCACTGCCTCCTTTAATACACTTTGTTGGTGAGTACTTGTTCCCATCTTCTCCTCTGTTTTTTTTTTTCTTACTTTTGACTTCAATCATTTGGATGCTTTGCCTTTTGTAATATTTTTTGTTCCCCCTCTTACTTCAATGTTTTTACATCCATACAATGGTGGTTACGAATCCAACAATTGTACTAAAAGAGATATACTTTAATTCCATTCATTTATAATAAATAAGATATTTCATTAACGTAGTTTATTACTTTTGTTAGATAACACCTCTGATTTGCCTCCGTATATTCTTGGTATTTTGACCTTTAATCACTCGGAACCTAATCAAAAGGTAAATTGTAGCATGTTTAATTGTTATTTTATTTGCATTTACTTTCATTATCTTAATATGCTTTGTTTTTTTTCTTGTAGGGTCTAGATTAATTACACATTTCCACATTTCATTCTCAATTAGTTTGGGGTTTGTTAGCTTTACGTTCGGAGTATACTTTTTTATTATCTAATATCTGTCTATAAATTTTGGTGAACTATTTGTAATTGATTGAAATTGTTGGTCATTGCTATTTAAATATATTTATTTTCACATGTACTTGAACATTGTTGAGGACATTATTATTTACTTGTAAATAGTTATTATTTTATATACTATTCAATATGAGTGTAATACATGTTTAATGTGTAATTACAATTTTTATTTTTCTTACTGCAATCTGAGAATCTTCAATTTATACTTTTCTATGATGTTATTTTTTATAGCTCGAAATATACAAAAACGTAAACCAATTGAAAAAAGTTCGATATTTCATTTTCAACCAAAAGTTTTAAACTCTTCCATTTGAAATGCCAAATATATATATATATTTTTGTTGAATATAATGTGCAAAATGTGCAAAATTGTTATTTTGTTAAAATCTTGCGCAGAATTTAAATTTTAATCTTAGGAGAAAAAACTGATTTTAAAAAAAAGGTTAATCCATATTCCATGAATTAGCCAAAAAAGGCTATATAATAATTGGTTTTCTGATTTTTGTAAGCTTTTGGTTTTTTTACAATTAACATTTAAATGTCATCCCTTTTATTTAAAACAATAGCAATAGTTTTATTTGATGACACTAATCCTTTCGGTTCTTTTTAAATTTTACGGCAATTAATGATTAACTTGGGTTTTGAATGAAATAATCATGATCACGGTTGAATGATATGTGCTATTTTCTATCATACTTATATATATACATACATACACGTACATATAAATATATATATATATATATATATATATTAAGGTTTAACATTTTCAATAAAATTACTAAAACAAAATAGTTAGTAAATAAAGTTTAGATTAATTACTGATTTAAACAATTATTTTTCATAATATATAGGTTATTTTTATTTATTTTTTTAGAATAGGTGATATTATTATACAACAACAAGGAGGATCCCACAGTACGGGATCAAGACATCAAAGCATCAAAGCACAACCAACAAAACCAAAACAAAGCCTACAAGATAAGACCAGAACAAAACCAACACAAAAACGCAAAACTCGCAAACCACTAGGGAGAAAGCCAGAGAAAAGAAACCAAAATCCCACAAACTAGGGACAACAGCAAAACAAAGAACAACGAAAAGTTAAAAAAGAAAAAACATCCG
Organism: Benincasa hispida; assembly: GCF_027475165.1. NCBI lineage: Eukaryota > Viridiplantae > Streptophyta > Magnoliopsida > Cucurbitales > Cucurbitaceae > Benincasa > Benincasa hispida. The sequence goes on from NC_143481.1 coordinate 7,054,069, forward strand.
TAAACACACTAGATAAGACCAAGAAGATCAACCTACTAGGAAGTAGCACGAACACGAACCATAGAGACCATAAGGTGAACCAGAGTAGACACCGACCTCGGTTTACTTCCATGCAGCTGTCGGTTACGCTCCTGCCAAATGTAATATATTGAAGCATACCAGAATACACGGAATAACTTACTATGCACCCCCTTACCCGAACCCACTCGGCACAACCAACTCAACTCCACATCCCAACCCGCCACCCAATGCGACGAACCCAACTAACGTAACACACCAGACCACACCTCTCTCCTAAGCCCACATTCAAAAAATAAATGATCCCGCGACTCCACACCTCCCCACACAAAAAGGCACTCCTTTTGACAACATACCCCGCCTCCTCAACCAACCCCGCGTACCAACCTGTCCCTCACAGCTAACCACGCACAAAAGGAGTGACGCAGAATACTACCCCCGTCCACAAAATACCAACCCAAGACGCCCTAAGACGACGAGTTCGCAAACTCTCCCACGCACTAGCAATAGAAAACTGACCACTAGCATCCGGTACCCAAACCCAATAATCTTCCCGCCTTACCCTAGGCCCCACACCTGAATAAGACCCCAGATCTCAAGAAGCTCCCAAGACACTGTAGGCCTCATCCAACCTCCATGAACTCCGACAACCGCACCTCCAAACTACTCCCTGCATCATAAACTACCGTAGACCCATATGAATAAAAAATCGCACCCCCAGTAGCCAAGGATCCCACCAAACAAAACAAGACCGTTCATTGCTGACCATCAAATGAACCAAATGCTTGAATCTATCTCTATTTCGCAAGATAACCCTCAAGCACCAAGACCTCCTAACCTCACTCTGAACAACCCACAAAGACCGCCCACGCAAAACATATGTCTCCACCCACGCCACCCTATAAGTTGGATTTTTATGAATTATAATTTACTTATAATAAATGCGTTTGTGATCTATTATTATATTAAAAAACGAAAGTAAACCAAAAATACCCTTCAAACATTTTCCATACACCAATTACTGATTTCTCTTTAGATTTAAGTTGATGAATTATTTGTCAACCTAATCATATATTAACTGAAAAGATAAGCGTAACGAACCATTAGTTATCAAAAAATATTAAGATGCCACTGAGCTACACTTATAATTTGGCAACTAGAATATCTAGTTGTCTAATTATTATTATTTTTTATTATGTAATAAAATAAGATTTTATAGGGATAGGTATAGCTTTAATCATTGCTTTTTATTAACCATGAGAACCCCTAGACCCTAATCCCACCAAAACCCTAAAAACCCTAAACCATACCTAAATGCAATAATACAAATGTTTGACAATCCAAAACTTGTATAAGATACTATTATCTGTGTGATGCTAGGTATCCCAAAGCTAAATGATTTCTGACTCCGTATAGTAGGGAACACTACCATCCCTTTGAAGGAATAGAATTCCTAATGAAAGTGCGTGAACGTCGTGCATTTGGAGTTCAATTTTGAAAAATAAAATATAGAGAAAAACTTACCGAAATATGTAGAGGATAAACAAATTAGACCTATAAGTATGTTGTTCTAAAGAGATAAAGGGAGATGGATGTGACATTCCAAATTTTCAGATAATTTTTCTTTAATTATTTGGGTTTCTTTTGGGATTTTGAGAATTATTGAAATAATTGGTTAAAATGATTTAATTTGAAATTAAAAAATTGAATTATTGTAGAATAATTCAACTAGGATTTTGAGGGATAAAATTTTGTGTAGATTTGGGTATATGGGTTTGGATTGATTAATTTGGACATTCAATTTAATTAATGGACGATAAAAGAACTATGATATTGGATCTAATTTCTAAATTTAATTATTTGAAATTTTTGAGAGGGAAAAGGGAAAAGGATTTTGTATATATTCGAAGTAAAGGGGCCTCGTTATGCGTGCAATTACCGCTCTCTCTCAGCCACTCTTCCTCTATCTCTCAAACGATTTCAGTCACGTCGCCCCGTGTGCAGTAGCCTCAGCGTCGTCCGACGATCGGTCAGTCAGCGCTCGAACGCTAATCTCCACACGCGGGTCAGCCGTTAGTCTACGCCGTCGCTTCTCTCTCGCTTAGTTGACTGCGTCAGACCCGCCAGAGACGTCCGTCATTCGTTTACGCCCGAACCAAGCTGTCAGCCCCGCGAATCGCGTCGCTGTTCGTGCTGCTCCGCCAGCCGCCGTCCGTTGCCGTTTCGCGTTGTTTACGCCGCTGGTCCGCGCACGTCGTCAGCTTCATCAACAGCCTTCTTTGCTCGCCAGAGTTTGTCGGATTTTGCCGATCGGGCTAAGATTTTGGATGTTTTGGTGTGTTCTTGTTTGATTCTTTAATATCCAATAAATTTCTGGCCTAAATCTTGTGAATTGGGTTTTTGATTGAAGGTTTGGAGCTTTTGGAGCATCTGTCCAGCAGCATTGATGCTGCAAATCGGGTTCCAACGCCTAAAATTTTGCGTTTAGTTTTTGGGTTGTGTTGATTTGGAAGTTTTGAGGTGGTTTTGGTTCAACCATTATTTGGGCTGGAATTTTATAGGTTAAATTGTCTGTTGGGTGAGGCTTTGAGGATTTGACTTAAGTTTGAACAGGATTTTGTTTTAGGAGTTTGATCCAAGGACACTTTAAATCAAGAAGAAGGTTGAATTACTAATCATTTGAGACTTAAATTGAGAGGTAAGTAGTTTACTACTGGTTCTTCCACGAACTAGACGCTCTAACCAAATTGATGTTAAGGTTGCACATATATGTGAAAGCATGATGTTATTGTGATGGAATAATTTGCTATATTTTGGTTATGGATGAATCGATAAAGGTGTTCTATAAATCAATGAGTTATGTTACTAAGATTATGATAGCATGTTTATGGTTTGGTATGAAATTTGAATGTTGTATGTTGGATGACTAGACTGATGGTGAATGTTAGCACTCCTAATGGGCCATGTACATCGCATGTTGTGAACCATTGAGTTCACTTCTTATGTTCATGTTTCAATGTCCCTATGGGATCACTACCTATGCTTATGATTGTGACCCTTCGAGATCATTATCTATGAAAACGTGCCTTCGGATTCGCTCCTTATGCCTATGCCTATGCCTATGATTATGCCTATGATATGTGATGTACACTTGTGTCTCGATAGGAAGACTAACAAGTTCACCTAGTGAGCTACTTACTGAGTATTTTTTATACTCTATTCTTTACATGTTTTTTCAGGTAAAGGGAAGGATAGAATGATGAAAGAATCAATGATTGAGTCTTTGGGACTTGACATCGCTTCTACACATATTTTCTCCAATTTTTATGTTTTGGGTTAGAAGTCAAACATTCAAATTCTTTGTTTAACTTCTTTATTTATTTGATTTATTTTAAATTGGAGTTAGGGGTATCCCGAACCATAAATTTATGTTTTTATTCTTTTGACACATCACTTAATAAAAGGGTTTTGTTACTTTTACTCAAGTTTGAAAAAAGTCATATTTTCATGATGTACATGCTTGTAGTATTGTCCTTATGGTATGTCTAGAAAGTCGGGTTGTTACACTAGAAATTCTTACCCTTGAAGTAAATCTCTTCTTCACGTAATCCTCTCCAAAAGTCACGAACAATGTTTTCCTTCCTCAAATAGCAAAGCAAGAAAACCGTTTGAACACCATCACGAAGTTGCCTTATTATTCTCCGAAACAGAGAATGTGTAGGCTTCTTCTTGATTTTTGGAAGAGGGAATGTGAGAAGGCAGAGAGAATTTTTTTTGGAGAAATTGAGAGAGATCTTCATATTCTATCCAAAAGATTATTTTTATTTTTATTTTTATTTTTTATTTTTTTATTTTTTATCTTATGTCTGTATTCTCAATATAAAATATAGGAGGAGGGAGGGGATGAGAGTCACTCTAACTCGTCCAGGTGAAGAATAACTCTCCTGTAGTGGTATTAATTGTATAATATAATATAACAAATAAAATTATATTATACAATAATGAACTTTATAATATAAATGATCGATTAATATTATAATATAAATGATTAATTTATATTATAAAGTTCATTATTGTATAATATAATACAATCACATTATATGCTTTTTAATTACATTAAAATGTACATCTCTCATATTATATTACCTAGAGTTTTAATATGAATCATACTCACATTAAATTTTAATCTATAGTATTTATATGAATAATATTTGAATCTCATTTAAATAATTATCTCTTCCATATTATATAGTTTTAATTATAAATCATATTTATAATTAACTATATATTATAATGTATCATATAAATTATACTTTATATTAATTATATTAATATAATTAATAGCTTAAATTTCCTTAAATAATTTGAACAATTCAAATTATTCCAAAAATAAATTCCTTGTTTTATCCTTAGTGAGCTAACAAAGTGACTTTATGGACTTACAAATTAGAAGCTCCAATAATACGAGATTAATGAATTAAACTCTTTAATTAAATTAATACACATTCATTAACTGTCGGCTACTCCACTAAAAATTGACGGCTGCACTCTTCACACTGTAGAAATATTTCTGTGTCCACGGATATAACCAATCAACAATGATTATCCTTTTGCAAATGACTCATAATTACAGCTGGGTCAAATTACCTTTTTACCCATATAGTTACATCTAACTTGTACCATTGATTCCTCTAATGAACAAAATAATTTATAGTTCAATTATAAACTAACCCCCCTCAGGCCAGCGAGAGGGTGAGGTGCCTCATTGTTCAAGACTTGGAATCAATCCTTAAGATAATAGTTTATCTACTTTCTTTCCCTCAAGATGGGAATGGGTGAATTTCATCTTGTGTACTTGTATTCCCAGTTCTCTATTCTGACAAATCCTCAAAATGGTTGGCATTTTGAATTGGAAAATCCAGTCATTCTCACCCATACAAATAAAAGGATTGCCCTCATAGGCATGCGTTCACAACTCACTCAGGATTAAGGTTAAGTTAACTATGGTTATCTTAATGAAATGTATGTCTCTTCAAGTAACGGTGTTATAAAGAGAGACTAATCATTTCGCCGTCTGGTCTTATGCAAACTCTTTGTATAGGATACCCTCACTCCATGTATCCACATGAACGATCGGGATCAAATCATTTCTAACACTTTACTATTAGGATGTATGCCTCAAAGCCTTATAGTTATAGTTATTTGAATCAATGGTTGATTAGTTTTATATGCAAGAATCCATTATATAAAGATCCAAGAATATTTGATGTAATTCAAACATGTATGTGGAGATGTATAGGTGAATCATGTTTAAGTGATAATCTATATGGTCTGTAGTATATAGATAAGGTTGAGTACCTTATCCTGGTAACACTACTGATACAACCCGCTTTGTAATAATTCATGTGGAGACATGTAAGCGAGGGTATCTTATACGATGAGTTTGTATAAGTACGAACCACGAAATGCATAGTCTCTCTTTATAACACCATTGCTAAAAGAGACTTTCATTTCATCAGGATGATCAAGATGATTTGACCTGAATCCTGAGTGAGTTGTGATCTTCTGCCTAAGAGGGCACTTCTTTGATTTGTATCGATGAGAGTGGTCAGATTTTCTGACTCAATAAGCCTACCTTTTTAGGGATTCATCTGATTGGGCAGTTGCGAACACAACTACACAAGAAGGAATTCATTCCTTCCCTATTATTAGGGTAAATAGATAAATTGCACCCTTAAGGGTTGATTCCGAGACTTGAACAATGAGGTGCCTCACCTTCTGTCACAACCCCCTCCCAGATTACCCTTTTATTCTGGAAGAGGATATGACTGTGGTAGTTACTAGCTCTACTGTCAGCACTCACCACCCAAGCCTTCTAATCTGAATACTAACTTATTCATCTAATTAGTAATATACGCAAACAGGTAACCTCTCTTAAGGTTCTACAAAGGTTACATAAATACATGCATATAGCCAAGACATTATTTTTATAGGACAAAAAAAAAAAAATTCACAGGTGGCCCAAACATTCCTACAGAAGCCCTAGTCCCTAAAAAAACATGTGTACATAAACAGATCATCAACTTAAGTCTTTTGATAAGCCGAGTCTTTCGGTGGCAAGCAGCAGCAGGATCAACCTTGAGGAAACTGGCCGCTACCTGAAAAGGGAAAACACAGAAATTCTGTGAGTTAAAAGCTCAGTGAGTGACTATAGAATCGTAAAGCAACAAGCGTAGCATCACTATAAACATGTAAATATGCCAATGAGTAAACTCAAGCAAATGTCTCTACATGTAGCTGTAAACCATTCTCATACATCATTAAACATTATTATTCCTAGTTGAGAACGAGCCTAAACACTCTAGCTCCCAAACGTTTATTACCGACCAAGAGACCCATACTTCGGTCTCTCATCCATAACTACCTACGTACACGTGGTCACACTAAGTACCATCATATTTTATGTACTTCCGCTCAGATACCTTCTCAAATTTGTCCTTCAGTATCGAGCTACTATGATACCTTTTCATATGTCCTTCGGTATCAAATTGGCCAGATACCTTCTTAAATGTCATTCGGTATCATATTGGCCAGTCACCTTCTCAAATGTCCTTCGGTACCTAATTGGTTAGATACCTTCTCAACGTTCTTCGGTATCAAATGTTTATTTTGTAACATCAACTTAAGTTCCATTGCCTAGTATTTACACAAGAGCTGTTCCATTGTCACTCATTTACACAAGAACTCATTCTCTCATAACCTTTCTCTAGGAAGCATATATCAAAATCAGAACATAGTTTTTGTAATGGTTACACGACATACCTTGGCCTGTGCTACACTCATACAAGTCGGGAAACATGCATTAAGTTATTCTCCAACCATTTGTTGCTTGAGGAAGTATAAATACATCATTAATGTTACTGTGCTTTACTTGATCATATGTGCATGAGTATTAGAAATCTTAAGTTTACTTAGTCACTCAAAGTTCGTCAGGCTCTTATTGGTTTATACGCTTCCCCTAGCTCTTCTTGGCCTGAAAAGATATAATTCCCGATTAAACTACTTAGAATTCCTAATAAAATACTACAAATAATTTTTGAAAGGAACTTCCATCAATACAGATAGATTTACTAGCAAGATCCCTCTAAGCGAGGCCAGCGAGATCCCCCTGAGCGATGCTAGCGAGATCCTCTAAAGCGAGATCAAGCTTTTCCTATGAAATTCTTAGCGATACTCACCTCAATTCCTAACGAGATTTCCTCTAGAGCGAGATCCCCCTTACAAAATCAGCGAGATTTCCTTTATAAGCGAGATCCTCATGCCCAAATCTCGCTATAATTCTCCACGATGAACTGCTTGCTTGCTCTTCACAAGCAGCTATCTGCTTATGCACCAATCCCCTATTATAACTTCAAAAATTCATAACTCAAAATTCAGAGTTCTTTTCAAGAAACTTCCTTCTACAAACTTGTTTATATCTGAGTTAAATTCCTTACCTTAAAATTTCAGCCCATAATTCCTTACAGTTTGACTTAGAACTTCCAAACTTCATATCGGGCCCTGATTAATCCATGGTTCTGCCTCTTCTGCAAATTCTCCACTTTTTTTCTTCTCCTCTTGCAATCTTTCTCCAGCAGGACAACCTTGAAAACTAAATTCTCCCAACTTTCAAATGGAACCAAATTCGCTAGATCTTCTCTTATCAATTGCCGAAACCATGCTTTTGAAGTTTCACTTCCCCTTTTAATCTTTCCGCCGCTTCCTAAATTCAAGGAGTAGATTGCCACATCACCCTTCATTTAGTGCCTCCAGCCAGACTAATGATTGAGTTTCTTCATTAAATATATTTTACATCCATTTCTTCATAATTCCTATAAACAACATGAATTTCTACTTAATAAATATATAATATAACATCCCTTTGGCTAAACATGCTTATCTAAGGAACCTAAGTTCGGGATTTACACCTTCTCCTAGCGCGAGGGGGGGTTCAATTATAGTTAGACCATGATTAATTGTTTATTAGAGGGATCGGTGGCACTTAAGGAGTTAGATTTAACTATAGGGGTAAAATTGTAATTTGACCCAGCTGTACTCACAAGCAATTTGTGAAGGGTCAACGAATTGTTGATTAGTTATATCCAATGGACATATAAATATATCTATAGTGTGAAGAGTGTAGCTATTGATCTTTATTGAAGTGATTGATAGTTAATGAAGGTTGATTCACTACAAGAATTCTAGGCTTTAATGTTGGATTAAAACCGACATTAAAGGGCTTAATATCAGTTGACAACCGACATTAAAGATAGTGTTATAAAAGGTCTTTAATGTCGGTTTTAAATTGACATTGTACACCATCTTCAATGTCAGTTTTAAATCGACACATTAAAGACAACCGACATTAAAGACCTTTTATAACACGATCTTCAGTGTCGATTGTCAACCGACATTAAAGCCTTTTAATGTCAGTTTTAAACCGACATAAAAGCCCAGAATTATTGTCTATTTTTTTCGATTATTGTCCGATTTTTTTAAATACTATTGTCCAATCCATCGACATTATAATAATTTATCCGCAAACAAGAATTGTTTTTATATATTAAGATCTCATCAAATACAAAATTTTAAATCTAAGTCTTGCTCACAAAGTACGAATAATAGTTAGCTCCCAAAGAGAATAACAAAATTTATACTTACAAAGTAGTAGTTGGTTGCTTACGTATAAAAAAAATCTCAAAATAAAATCTTAATTGCTTTTGTACATACAACTTAACTTTCAACAAATACAAAAAATTAACTAAAGATTGAGAGAGTTGGTTGTCTACTTTAGAGTGTCATTACTATCCCAAAAAACCTACAAAGAAGACATGCTTGCTTAAGTATATAAAATCAAGAATAATTAAAAAAATAAATGAATCATACTAAAAGAAATTACATGAAGTATGGAAACTATATTCATACAAACTTACCAAAAGGAATGAATGCAAAACTTACTTTTCTTATAGTGTGGATATTTGATATTTATACAAACTTACCAAAAGGATGAGTTTGTTATGCCCTCTATCCTCCTTGTACTCGTGCGAGTGATGTCATATAAGAGTGTACAAACAAATAAATATAAGTTGTGTTAATATAAGCAATTTATAAATAATGATAGAAATGAACTCAACCTGTAAACATCTACCATAGTTGCACAATAGTCATTGTAATAATCCCAAATTTCAATGCTAAACAAAGGAATATTACCATATTTTAACCTACAACTAACTTTAAAACTCTTATGTTTTAGAAAAATTTCGGCAACATGACAACATTATCTCAACAATACAATTTTTTTTTTTACTTTAACACCTATTCAAAAAAATGCACTTCCAATAATATTCAAACAACAATTTTCTCTCAACAGAACGAACAACAGAGTTCATAAGACCAATCACACTGCATATGATTCACAGCCAAAATTTTGCATATGAATCCAAAACAAAACTCTAGAAATAATCATATTGCATATGTATCCAAAAACAAAACTTTAGAAACAATCACAATGCATATGATTCACAGCCAAAATGCTGAAACACATTCAAATTTGGATTTAATGGCTAGGTAGAAAAAGGATAATTAATATGAAGAAGATCATAAGACCAATAAGACAATTAAAGATATTCAGAGTTTATAAACATTGGTACAATAAGCAAAGAAACATACTTCAACCATTTTTCTGTATCGTTGGACAATTTTTCCAGTTTCTCTTTGTTATCGGCTGTGTTGGATGAGTGAACAGTAGAGCCAAGACATACCGCAATAAAAAAGCAAGCAACACCAGGGAAAAGTACCTCAGCTCTATTAATTTTTTCATCAAGAAAGTAGTTCATAGTTGTACCTTATATATAAAAATAGTAGATGAATGAGCAAACTTATTTTTCCAGCAGCGGTAGTCGTTGTAAGAGATGAAAGGACAAGAGATATAACCATCTTAGAGATGAAGCAAAGATCAGAAAGCCAAAGTGTGCCAAGACTTGATGAATAGAGGAAAAAACTCCCCAAACTTGAATTGAAGGAACTTTAAATCGAGATCCAGTGAGCGGAAACGGATCGTTCCAAATTCCATTGAGAAAGAACACAACAATTACAGTCTAAATGGAACATATTATGCATATACTATAAATTGCAGCATGCATCTTGATAGAACAGACAAGGGATAGAGTATGCAAACTTTTGAAGAACCTTTCTTCAAGTATCCCTTGATCGTTCAGTAACTCATTCAACAGCACGAACTTGAATGCAACAATCAGAACACGATCTCAACGAACGTCTGAATGAACCTCGATCCCAATCGAGTCCAACTCGATCCTTGAACGGAATCAGAACACCACAATAATGATTATCTTGGTATTCTCGGTGTGAGAATCCAAGAGTTGTGGGCTCTGGATGACTTTGGATAGAGGAATGAAGGAGGTAGATGATCGAGTAAGTGGGAGATGAAGCCTATCGTATAGACTAGATACTCGATCATTTAGAAAGATGAAGTCTATCGTATAGACTTTACTAATCCATTGTGTAGCAACAAGTAAGCAAGTAACTATCGTATAGTAAACCCGTAACTCGATCATGTATGCTCCATATGCTATCATTTAGTAAAACACTTTTACTTGATAGCCTCTTTGTGAGATTATTCTGAATGAATCATCATTTAACCGACTTGGAAAACAATTTTCCTTTTATCTCACAGTTACCAAAAACTTCCAATAACCTCCCACTCAATTCGGTTATTAGAGAAAAAGAATAATTAATTATCATGTAATTAATATGTTATAAATAAATATAATAACCAACTGATCATATTATATTCATAACCTTTAGTTTTAATATTTTGTCATTTGAAACATATAAACAATAGTTCTTTTTCTATTTTATGGTATTTAATATAAATCATATTTATATTAATTCCTCCAATGATAATGTATCAAATACACCATATCAATTATATCACATATAATTGAATTTCCTCTTGTTAATTTGAACAATTCAAATTAACCCAAAATCTGATTCTCAGCTTGAACCCATTGAGCTATCAAGGGGACCTCATGGACCTATAACTTGAAGCTCCAACGGTACGTGAATAACCAATTAAACTCTTTAATCACGAGATCCACCATTGATTAACTGTTGGTCACTCCATTAAATATCGACAGCTACACTCTTCGCACTACATATATATTTCTGTGTCCATATGACCAATCAAAAGTGCGATGACCCTTCACAAATTACTCGTAAGTACAACTGGGCCAATTCACCGTTTTGCCCCGTGTAGTTATATATAACTCCTTAAGTACTACTGATTCCTCTAATGAACAATAAGTCATAGTCTTACTATGACTAAGTCTTCTCGGGCCAGGAGAGGGTATGACCACTATTTTCAAGACCCGAAATCAACCCTTAAGGGAGCAATTTATCTACTTATCCTGCTTCGGGGAAGGAGTGAATTCTGTTTTGTGTAGTTGAGTTCCCAGCTCCCCAATCAGCCAAACCCCAAAAATGGTAGGCTTGTTGAGTTGGCAATCTGGCCACTCTCACCCATACTAATCAAAGGACTACCCTCATAGGCAGGAGTTTCCAACTCACTCGGGATTAAGGTCATGTCACCTATGGTCATTTTAGTGAAATGTAAGTCTCAATTATCAATGAAGTTATATAAAGAGACTAATCATCTCGTTGTCCATTCTTATACAAACTCATTGTATAAGATACCCCCGATCGCATGTCTCCACATGAATGATCAAGATCAGACCATTTGTAGTACTTTACAACACTTGTAACATCTACAAAGCAGACAGTATTCGTAGTTTCATCAGGATGAGTTATCCCTCCTTTATCCATCTACTATAAACCATTTAGGTTATTATTTAAGGCATGATCCCTTTGTATATCTTCACATACATGCTTATGTTACATGAAACAACCACAGATCTTAGTAAATGCTTATAAAATAACATTTATTTTATTAGTAACAATATGTTTATAGAATGTTTACAAACTACGAGACTACCAGGAGAATTAAGACACCAATCCCAACAATCTACCACTTATTCTAATGCCTCGGGAGACTAATGTATAATACAAAAACAGTACAATATATAATAAACTAGGGTATACTCTATACCCAGTATCATCTCCCTATTGCCCTAGACAAGGTGTCGTATGTCCCGTAGACTCATATTCTTCAGATGACCCTCAAACACTTTAGCCATGAGAGCCTTTGTAAATGGATCAGCAACGTTGTGCTCTGACGCGATCTTCGTGACTATCACATCACCGCGATGCACAATCTCCCTGATCAAATGATACTTCCGGTATATGTGCTTGCTTTTTCGATGAATCCAAGGTTTCTTAGAATTTGCCACAACCCCACTTTTATCACAATAAAATGTGACCGAAAAATACATATTTGGAACAACTTCCAAATCGGTAAGGAACTTCCTAAGCCAAATAACCTCTTTAGCAGCTTCACAAGCGACTACGTATTCTACTTCCATAGTGGAGTCTATGATGCATCCCTGCTTGATGCTTTGCCAAACTACAACCCCTCCATTCAGAGTGAACACTGACCCTGATGTCGATTTTCGAGAATCTCTATCAGTCTGAAAGTTAGAGTCTCTGTATCCTGTAAGGATCAAATCCTTATCTCTATACACGAGCATATAGTCTCTCGTTCTTCGAAGATACTTGAGGATCGTTTTGACCACCGTCCAATGATCTAATCTTGGATTGGACTAATATCGATTGACAATCTCTACTGCATAGCAAATGTCAGGTCTAGTACATAACATTGTATACATGAGGCTACCAATAGCTGATGCATAGGGAATCTGTTTCATTTCCTCAACCTCTTGAGGTGTCTTAGGACACTATTCCTTAGACAAAATAATTCCATGCCTGAAAGGTAATAAACCTCTCTTGGAATTCTGCATCGAGTACATGATCAACATTTTGTCAATGTACGATGCCTGAGACAAGGCCAACCTTTTGTTTTTACAATCCCTTATGATTTGGATCCTTAGAACAAACTGTGCCTCTCCCAAATATTTTATTTGAAATTTGGTGGCTAGCCATTTCTTAATGTCAGTCATAAAATCTACATTATTCCCATTGAGTAGGATATCATCCACATACAACACAAGGATAGTTACTGAGTTGTTGATGATTTTCTTGTAAACATAAGGCTCATCAACATGTTGATCAAAAAACCAAATGATTTGATCACACTATCAAATCTAATGTTCCAAGATTTAGATACTTGTTTCAGTCCATAAATGGACCTATTAAGCTTGCAATCCTTTTACTCTTGATCTAAATCAATGAATCCTTCTGTTTGAGCCATATAGATTGTCTCCTCAAGATTACCATTAAAAAAGGTAGTCTTGACGTCCATTTTTCATATCTCATAACCATAAAATGTGGCTATAGACAGGAGAATCCTGATAGACTTCAACATGACAACAGGTGAGAAAGTTTCCTCATAGTCCACTCCCCCGACCTGAGTATAACCCTTTGCCACGAATCTAGCCTTAAAGATCTGTACCTTTCCATCTACACCTCTTGTCCTCTTGTAGATCCACTTGCACCCTATAGGTTTTACCCCATCAGGCTATTCCACAAATTGTCAGACGAAATTGAAGTACATAGACTCAATTTCCTGATTCATGGCTTTAATCCATTCATCTTTTCAACATCTTCCATTGCTTGCTTATAAGACAATGGATCCTCAACTTCATCATCAAATATGATGTTTTGAGCTTTTATGAAACCCAAGTGTTCCGGTGGGTTCCTCTCACTACGTCGAAGCAGTCTCAACTCTTGAGATGGTTGACCAGATAAACTGATATCAATAAATCTTGTTAATCTATCAGCCTGTTCAACAACTCTTGTTGAAATTTCAGCAGTCTCATTAGAAATGTCATTTAAAACAAGCTTACTTCGTGGCTCATGATCCCATATATGGTCTTATTCTAAGAAGATAGCATTCGTCGATACAAACACCTTATTCTTGTTGGGATTGGTGTCCTAATTCTCCCGGAGTCTCGTAGTTTATAAACTGTACACATTGTTATGAATAAAATGAGAGTTATTTTATTTGGCATTTACTCATATCCAATAAATAAAGCTCCATGTTATTGTATGAAAACTTAAGCATGTATATGAGATATACAAGTGGATCACGCCTTAAGTGATAACCTAAAAAGGTATGTAGTATAATGATTAAGGAGGGATACCTGATCTTGGTCACACTATGGATACGGTCTGCTTTGAAGAGGTTTACAATTGTTGTGAACTACTACAGATAGTAGATCCTGATCATTCATGTGGAGACATGCGAGTGGGAGTTTCCTATACAAAGAGCGGGGGTGTCCTATAGAACGAGATGATTTGTCTCTTTATATAACGCCGTTGATACTTGAGACTTACATCTCACCTAAACGACCATAGGTGACATGACCTCAATCTTGAGTGTTTTGGGAACTCTTGCCTTTGAGGGTGGTTCTTTGATTAGTGTGGGTGAGAGTGGCGATTGCCAACTCAACAAGCCTACCCTTTTGGGGATTTGTCTGATTTGGGAGCTGGGAACTTAGTTACACGAGATGGAATTCACTCCTTCCCCGAAGCAGGGATAAGTAGATAGATTGCTCCCTTAAGGGCTGATTCTGGGTCTTGAATATAGTGACCATAGCTTCTCTTTAGAAAAGAAGACTCAGTCATAGTAGGACTATGACTTATGTTCATTAGAGGGATCAGTGGTAATTAAGGAGTTAGATGTAACTATAGAGGCATAATGGTAAATTGGTCCAGTTATACTTACGAGCAATCTTGAAGGGTTATCGCACTATTGATTGGTTGATATGAACACAAAATATATCTGTTGGAAGGAGAGTGTAGCTATCGGTCTTTAGTGGAGTGTCCGGCAGTTAACAGATGGTGGATCCCGTGACTAAAGAGTTTAGTCAATTATTCACCGGGTCCATAATGTCCCCTTGGTAGGTCAATGGATTCAAGTTGAAAATCAATTCTTTGAAGTGTTTAAATTGACAAGAGAAAATTCGATTACTTATGATATAATTGGTGTGATGTATGAGATACATCTAGTGGAGGATTAATGTAAATTTGATTTACATTAAGTACCATAAAATAGAAAAAGAGCTATGGTTTATATGTTTTATGAGAGAAATATTAAAACTATGGTTATAAATATAATATGGTAAGTTGGTTATCATATATATTTATAATAATATTAATTATTGAATAATTATCTCTTTTTCTCTAATAACCATCTGAGTGGGACATTATTGGTGGTTTTATGGTAATCGTGAGATAAAAGGAAAAATGTTTTCCTAAATTTAAAAGAGTTGCTATTCTCGGAAAGACATTCACGAATTGATGTCAAGTGAAATGGTTTCACTAAACAATAGCTGCTAGAGAGAATAAACAATCGTGGAGTGTAACTAATCGATAGTTCACTCAGTTGGTTGTAGCTAAACGATCACAGGGCATTATCTATAAGATAGGTTGCCTTCGTCCACATGATTGAGCATTTGTCTATACGATAGACTCTTCTCATCTTTCACTTGCTCAATCGTCTACACGATTGTTATTCCTCTGATCTCTTCCTCTAACCAAGTCCACACAGAGCTCACACTTCTGGATTCTCACACCGAGAATACCAAGGTAGCCATTCTGGTGGTGTCCTCACTCAACTCGACTAAGTTCGAGGTTTTGGAGGCCATTCATTGTGTGCTTACATTATTCGTGTGGTGGTTGTTGTTGATCGTGCTGTGTTACGGTTGTTGTGTTCGAGCGTTCGTGTGTTGCTAGCTTGGAGGCTGAACGAGTGTTCGTGATTGAGGGAGTTTGAAGAATGAGTCTTCAAAGGTATGATACTTTATCCCTTGATCTTATCTGAAAGCATGCTATCATTTCATATTGTGCATGACCTGTTACTTTCCGTTTGTTGATTGTAATTATTTATGTTCAATTTTGAATGGAATTTGGAACGATCATTCCGTTGCTCATGGAAAACCTCATGTTTGATTTTCTTCATTTCTCACTTGGACCATAGAAGTATCTACCCTTCGTTTCTTAACTTTCGAACGAGGTTCCAACTTTTTAGGGTTAGCCATAAGCACGTGGGCTGGACATCCCCATATCCTGAAGTGGTGCAAACTACCATTACGGTCTCTCCATAACTCAAAAGGCGTTTCTAAAACACTCTTTGATGGAATATTGTTCAAAATGCAAACTGTAGTTTCCATTGCAAATCCACAAAACGAGTCTAGAAGATGAGCATAACTCATCATAGACCGAACCATGTCCAATAGAGTTCTGTTTCTCCTTTCTGATACAACATTCTGCTGAGGTGTACTTGGGGCCGAGAGTTGGGACGTGATTCCATTTCTATCATATAGTTATGGAATTCTAAGTGTTTTTATCTCCCTACCTAACAAGTTTTCAACTTTAGCTTTATGCTTCTTAAACTTTTCAAGAGCATCAGACTTATGTTTCATTAGGTATATATACCCATATCTTGAATAATCATCTATGAAAGAGATGAAATATTCATACCCACCTCGAGCTCTTACACTCATCGAACCATAGAGGTTTGAATGGATAAGGTCCAAGGTCTCCTTGGCTTTATAACCTTTTCCAGTAAAAGGTCATTTGGTCATTTTGCCTTCAAGGCGTGATTCACATACCGGCAAAAAGTTTTCTTTTAAACCATTTAGAAGTCCACATTTCACCAACTTCTGAATCCTATTGAGATTGATGTGACCTAACCTTAGATGCCAAAGATGGGTATTTTTCTTAGGGGAAACCTTTGGTCTTTTTGCAGTTGTTGTTGTTATGAACATTTCAGTATTAAGCAAGGCTTTTATGACTAACGACCTTAGTATATAAAAGTTATTTTCCATTTAACTAAAACCAATCTCCATAGTATTCTTAAAAATAAAGACCTTATTCTCATAAAAGGAGATGGAATAACTTTGTTCAATCAGACAAGAAACTGAAATTAAGTTCCTCTTAATATGAGGTACTACATAAACATTATCCAGTAAGATATAACGTTTCTTGTCCAAAATAACTTTAGCCCACCTATAACAACAACTGAAACAACCTCACCAGTTTCGACTCAAAGAGTCAACTCTCCAGCTTCTAACATTTTCCGGGAACTAAATCCTAAGAAGCACTTACGTAATTAGTAGCACCTGAATCAAGTATCCAGGCAGAATCATCATTCTCTACCAAACACGTCTCCAAGACAAATTAATCACATTTATTGTCTGTATACTTCTTCCTCTTCTGGATAGTAGTGGGATCAGTATTATAACCTATATAAGCTCTAAGTTCCATTTCGGAGAACAATTCTCGTCGATGAACTTCATATGAGTCAGCAACAATTGCTTTCTCTTTTCGTCCATTGACATTTAAGAAAGACTGGAGGTTATCTTAGGAATTGACACTACTGGTTTCTTTGTCATCCATCCCTTTTTGCTCAATAAGTGAGAACTTACGTTCAAACAATTCTTGCAACGAGTCCATGATCTTACATGCAATGACCATGTTCTCAACTCTTTTGGCTAATGCATCAGGTATTTTTGCCAAAATGTGAAGTCGGGCCATCGAATTGGCCTTCATCCACACCTCACATGCATTACAAACATTTCGCGGTGCATCAGGGTTTGGGACTTGAGGACACTCCTCAACCATGACAAACTCGAGGTTGTTTACACGAAATATGTTTTAAGATACTCTTTCCAATGTATGTAATCGGTCAAATTAGAAAAGACAACTAACGGAAAATCATACAATGATATATTGTTGAAAAAACAAACATATTGATCTATATTAGATTTTAGCAAATACTTTTTTAAAACAAAAATCCAATCTAGTTTAGCAAAATCTAAATGAACCCCATGTGACATCTTGTTTTGCAATGACGCTTCAGTGGTTTAAGACAAAAGCCATCAAAAGGTAGTAAATTTATCCCTCTTTTGAATTGAGACACTCTCAACTAATCATTACACCAGAACAACTCTTGTTCCTATAACGACTAACCATCATTGATTTGGTCAAGAAATCATTAACTTGCTTTACAATTTCCCGTAAGTGTGACCCTTCATTTTAGATCCTAGAGTTTCGCCTCAAGCAACTAATCCGAAGGAAAAAAATAACCTGATTGGGGAAAAAATTAAAGCGATCCTATCCATTTCTAGAGTTCACCTTTATATTAACCAATTGCACAAACCATCTGAATGGGGACGCTCACAGGCGCCACGAGGCCGTGCAAGAAGATCTCACGATACAAACCAATGAAGGAAACCGCAGGACATGTTGACACACATCATTCTCCCACTTACTATAAATACTCTCTCCATTCACCTTGATATTGACTCATGCAAATACCATCTGAAGGGGGATGCTCCTAGGTACCACGAGGCCAAGCATGAATCTCACGGTGTGAATATTCAGGGAGAAACGTGAGCAGAATTGACATATCCTATATATCTTTTCCTCCCACTGAGTATTTTAAGAACCTAGGGTTTAGTTTACTTAGAAAAACATGGCTAATTATTTTAATGAAGTGACTGTTTAGGTTTGCCCAAAAGTAACTCTTACTTTGGAAAGTTAAACAATTTTTTTTATCATCATTCATTAAACACTTTAATGAATTATTTGATCAATTGTTGCATGCTTGTAACAAATCTATCTAATTCACCTTTGTAGATAGGTTTCTAGGTAAGGGTGTTCCGTTTTCGTCAGCTTAGCCAGAACCGGTCTTAAGTAAAAGGTCCCTTATAGATAAATTTATTACAAATTTAATCTTTTATGGAAATCAATTTAATCTTATTAAATCGATTTAAAAGATTAAACTTAGGTATCTAATCTTATTAGAACCATGAACTTAGGTCTATCTCAATCAAATTTTAAAACCCTTTAAAAACATGATTTTACCTAAGTTCGCATGCAACTCTTTCTTATTGATTTTAGTTCTAATTTCCATTATAACACTTATAAAAGGAAACAAAAAAAGCGATCCACAATGCGAAGCAACACATTCACAAGGCATTTATAACTTTTATAAATAAGCCTAAGTGTCATGCTCCATGCATTGTTCATTCATTACTACTTTTATATAACTCTTATATAGCAAAGTAATGAACCAGGTATACATGCTCTCATACACCCTTATACTATAACGCTTATAATATAAAGATGATGCATGAATATGCTTAATGCATGCATAAATATAAGTCTTATATTATATGATGCATGAGCATGCTTTAATGTAATTTAATCATGCAATCTACAATATAATTTAATCATGCATGAGCATGTTTAACATCAGCCATGCGATCGTTTAGTAAATACTACATGATCGTGTAGAACTTTTCTACACGATCATTTAGCTAAATCTTAATGATCATTTAGCCTGGGCTACACGATGTGACCAACCTTTGGTCTTCTTCCTTGATGAGAACAACATCTCCATCCTTTGAAACTTCATCATGAACGACTCAAAACACTCAAAACACTTTGAATACAAACTCGATTGATGTTAATTATGCCCAAAAAAACATGGGCCCTTACAAATTAACACTTAGTAAACTTAAAGAAAGCTTTAAATAGAGGCAATCATCTTGTAAACATCCATCAACACATCCACAAACACATTTAACTCTTAAACGCATTGTAGAAAATTTAAAACCCTCCATGACTGTAAAAGAAGTTCAATACAACAATGAAATTTGGAATATCAAAACAACCTAGCTCTGATACCAATTGAAGGAACTCTAAATCGAGATCTAGTGAGCGGAAGCAGATCGTTCTAAATCTCATTGAGAAAGAACACAACAATTACAGTCTAAACGGAACAGATTATGCATATACTATAAATTACAACATGCATCTTAATAGAACAGACAAGGGATATAATATGCAGGCCTTTGAAGAACCTTTGTTCAAGTATCCCTCGATCGTTCAACAACTCATTCAACAACACGAATTCAAACGCAACAATCAGATTATGATCTCAACGAACTTCTGAATGAACCTCGATCCCAATCAAGTCTAACTCGATCCTCGAATGGAATTAGAACACCACCACAATGGTTACCTTGGTATTCTCGGTGTGAGAATCCAAGAGTTGTGGGCTCTGTATGTCTTTGGATAGAGGACTGAAGGAGGTAGACAATCGAGTAGACGATGGAGTAAGTAGGAGATGAAGCCTATCGTATAGATTAGATACTCGATCGTTTAGAAAGACAAAGCCTATCATATAGACTTTACTACTCGATCGTGTAGCAACAAGTAAGCAAGTAACTATCGTATAGTAAACTGGTAACCTGATCGTGTATGCTCTCTATGCTCTCGTTTAGTAAAACATTTTTACTTGATAACTTCTTTGTGAGATTATTCCCAATGAATCATCACTTAACTGACTTGGAAAACAATTTTCCTTTTATCTTACAGTTTACCATAAAACTTCCAATAACCCCCCACTCAATTCGGTTATTAGAGAAAAAGAATAATTAATTATCATATAATTAATATGTTATAAATAAATATAATAACCATCTTATCATATTATATTCATAACCTATAGTTTTAATATTTCATCATATGAAACATATAAACCATAACTTTTTTTCTATTTATGATATTTAATATAAATCATATTTATATTAATTTCTTCTATGATAATGTACAAATACATCATATCAATTATATCACATATAATTGAATTTCCTCTTGTTAATTTCAACAATTCAGATTAACCCAAAATCTGATTCTCAACTCGAACCCATTGAGCTACCAAGGTGACCTCATGAACCTGTAGCTTGAAGCTCCTACGGTACGTGAATAACTAATTAAACTCTTTAATCACAAGATCCATCATCCGTTAACTGTTGATCACTCTACTAAAGACCGATAACTGTCCTCTTCACACTACAGATATATTTGTGTGTCCATATGACCAATCAACAATGCGATTATCCTTTACAAATTGCTCGTAAATAAAACTAGGCCAATTCACCATTTTTCCCCGTGTAGTTACATCTAACTTCTTAAGTACCACTGATTCTTCTAATGAACAATAAGTCATAGTTCTACTATGACTAAGTCCTCTCGGGCCAGGAGAGGGTGTGGCCACTATGTTCAAGACCTGGAGTCAGGCCTTAAAAGAGTAATTTATCTAGTTGCCTCTACTTCAGGGAAGAAGTGAATTCCGTCTTGTGTAGGTGAGTTCCCAGCTCCCCAATCAGATGAACCCTCAAAATGGTAGGCTTTTTGAGTTGGCAATCTGGCCACTCTCACCCATACAAATTAAAGGACTGCCCTCATAGGTAGGAGTTCCCAACTCACTTAGGATTAAGGTCATGTCACCTACGGTCATTTTAGTGAAATGTAAGTCTCAATTATCAACGACATTATATAAAGATACTAATTATCTTGTGGTCCGGTCTTATACAAACTCTTTGTATAGGTTACCCCCGCTTGCATGTCTCTATATGAATGGTCAAGATCAGACCATTTGTAGTACTTTACAACATTTGTAACATCTACAAAGTGGGTCGTATCCATAGTGTCATCAGGATAAGGTATCCCTCATTTATCCATCTACTACAGACCATTTAGGTTATTACTTAAGGCATGATCCACTTATATGTCTCCACATACATGCTTAAGTTACATGAAATAACCACGGATCTTAGTTTATTGGATTGAGTAAATGATAATAAAATAACATTTATTTTATTAGTAACAATATTTTTACAGAATGTTTACAAACTACGAGACTACTAAGAGAATTAGGACGCCAATCCCAACAAGAGCAACCTTCCATCTTAAGACTATTAAGACAACGTTTATCGACAACAAATCGAAGAAGTTCACCACTGCATATTATAAATAAAAAGATCCAAAATATTAAAGAATTTAAAGTCATCAACTACAAGTGCTACAATAAATGGTTAAACAAGAGATAACAAAATATTTGACGATGATAATGAACAATTAACCTAACCCACAATGGATGAATAACACACAAACTACCATAGTGAATCAGATTCATTTAGACAATTAATGCATAAATATAAACTACTAAAGGATGCCTAAGAAGTTCCACTACCACACTCAATGGAAGTCATAAACAATTAAGCTATGACTACCATAACTGCAGGATAGTCATAGCATTCCAACACTGAATCTAATCCACAACTTTAGAACAAATAGACTTTTAAGATAAGCATCTTATAAATATTACCTTGTACTTGTTATTAATGTTGTTATAAAGTCCTTTTTGTATTAGGTGCACTGATGACGGGAAGAAATACACGTCATTTTAGGCCTTTTATTTAGAATTATGAGGGTTGTTAAGTAGAATATGCGGCGATTATGTTAAGAATTCATGAGAAAATGAGTTTGCGTCGTTCAAAATTAAGAATCTTGGCTAACCCACTATTGTGCGTTATTATGCGTTCAATTGTTTATCTTTGTAGCTAACACAGAAAGCAGACGCATACGCGGAAGCTAGGCTACCGCATAGATGACCGCATGCGGAGAATTTCTCCATCGAAAAGGCGAATGCATACGTTCAACACATAGGTGTTTTGGTAATCGACCACATGCGTCCATCGCATAGGAGTTGTGATTGTCAAGCGATTGCGGTCATTACGTAGAAGTTGCGGTCATCGCAAGATTGCGACCACACGATGATAACCGTAATAGAGGGATGAATGCAAGGTTGGTGGAATGAAGCATCAACGCATATCTCGGGAAAATAAAAAGATGATGTTGACATTTCACCTACCACGCCGTTAGCAGTAGAGATTTAGAAAGGGACCATCGCGCCGCGAATGTCAGAATTAGAGCAGGTCCATTAATGCTGTCGGTGATCAATCTCTATAAATAGAAGCCGACGAGCAGAATTTCATTTCATCCATGTTTCGGTCTTCAGGCAGATCCTTGTGATCCAGACGAAAGCATGAGAGGAAAGCTTGAGAGTTCTTCATCTCCTTCATCCATTCCGAGTGACGACCGGAGCCTTCACCGGAGTTAGATCTCGAGAGAGTCAGCTCCACTGCCCTTCCATGGCACCACCGACAGCCTTGACACATATCTGCTGGAAGCAAGACATTGCTTCTAGCTAGCCTTTTCCATTTCTCTTCTTTTCTTATATTATATTGTATTACATTTTGGCTTAAGAAATTAATACATTTTGTGATCAATGCATTTCTATATTTCCTTCAATTCCGTATCCATCATCATTTACTTAGCATCCTTAATTTTCATTGCTTCACTTAGTGACATTGTTAGAGTATTGCATACTTAATCATGCAGCATAGGAATATGAAGCATGTAGCAAACCACTGGGAGGTGTGCGTTGCGTGAGTGTTGTGAGAAAACCTTATTTGCTTAGTGTAAAGCTGTAGCAATGCTTGTCTATAAGCGGACGCAATACTTGTCTATGAGTAAAGTCAGCAACAACTTACTATCCGGGAGGGTAAGTGGTTGGTCGCGTTAAGCAATGTAAGCAAGTGTTTATTAGAGATAGGAATAATCTTACATCAGCCAGGTTTATGCGATTACCTTGTCTTATGAGCGCATCATTCATCATTTAGGCATACTTGGAAGAGTAGTCTAAAAACCAAATCTAAGACTCGAGAGAGCGGATTGGAACGCATAAGCAAGAATGGGGAACTTAGAGATAAGCTCCGTTTGCTATTACACAGCGTATGCACCCTACGGATGGGATATTGCATTCGTCAAGAAGTAGGATATGGTGGTATACGGCTATCACGCTTATGCGGCAAGAGCACGTGAGCAGGTTATGGAGATTTGGAAATAGGCTTCTCGGCACTATTGCATATACATCGCATGCGTCCTAGAATTAGGCTCAAGTGTGTGTAGCATGATCGCATAGCTTGGGTTGGCTGAGGTTGCCTTTGCGGTCAAGCTTAGGGTTACGATGAAGACATCCTTACATTTTATCTATTTTTCCATGCATTTACTACGCGTCAACAGTTGCCATGTCTACCTCTCATTCATATTTTCAATGCTTTGTCTGTTAGTTAGAAGTAGCTATTAGCTTATACCCTCCATCATTCTTTTATTCGTCCGCCACAAACACATTACCGAATACATCTAGCTACAAGTCCCTGAGTTTGACCTCGAATCACCCGAGAAACTTGCATTCGTGTTATACTTGGCATGAGTGCAAGAAAACTTATGATAGGAACACATGGTCATCGTATATAAGAGTAACACATATTTTCATTCCAACGCATGACCACCGACACATGAGAATTAACGCATAACTTAAGACATGCATCGCATATTGCGTCCCACATGATTTTAGTCATCAAGTTTTTGACGGCTAATTTCACGTCACCATGCACCTTCTCCATTTGTCAACCTTATTAAAACATGTCCACTGCAATCTTCCTATCTAGCCTGGAAATACCTTCATAATGTTGTTATGAAGTAGGATGAGTATTGACTATTTGTTTCTTATTTCTTCTCTTGATGAGTTGTGAGAATTATGGAAATATTTTTAGTATACTGAAAAAATTAACTATTTTCACAAAGAATTGTGCACACTGAGCAAGTCTATCTTGGATATTACCTAGAAGGCTGGTGAGTTGTCAATTTTATAGTTCAAAAGCATATTCAAATCCACGAACTACATTCTACCAAACTCTTTCTATTTCCTTTAAGTAACTCTTGTAAATTACCTCCAACTATAGCACATCCATTTGTTAAGAAGTGAAAGAATGAGATCGGCTCCTTTGTGAATGTCACCTGAAAAATGCAATATAATTGGGCAGTTAAGACACCTAACAAATTATGCCAGAAGCCAAAATACCTATGCCTTGCTAGGTCTTGTAACCTCCCTAGCTTTCTTGAATGAGAATTCCCTTCGACATAGTTGCAATTTGAAAGGAGAGGGAAAGAGAAGGAAAATCCATGATAAAACCTAAGGAGTCTAATTCCATATCGATATAAAAGTAAAAGAACAAATGAATAAACTAGCAATGACAATGAAGATTGATGTGTTTATGCATGAGTCCAATTAAATAGCTCGGTTATTATTACATCAATCATATCCCACCCAATAGCCAAAAACATATATTTTTAGAAATGTGAAGCTCCATGGAAGGTTTTATATTCTAAACAACACAACTACATATTTTACACCTAAATTTCAAACAACATGTCACTCAAAAATCAAAAGCATGTACCTAAACAGTACCTAAATAGTTGGTATATTCTACAACAAGTAACACCCTAAAAGCATGTATGAATAACTTATCAATTTGAGCAACTAAAAGTTATCAATATGAAGAAAAAAAACTAATTAAAAACATAATAATTTATGCAAAAGGCATAACCATAAACAACAAAACTTACAAACTTACAAACATAAGAAACTAAACAAATCTATCTCCTCAAACAACAAAATCGTATTTTGGAATAGAAGGGAAAATTACTCACCTCGATATGTAACACTACAATTTTCAATCCAAATTTCATTTCCTCGAATAAAAGTCGACTTTCTTGAAATCTATACAATCAAAACAAAGTTTAGATATTAGAACTAATATGAGCTCAATAGAAATCACAAACATCTTTTCAATCTGAGCAAATAAATATTATCACAAAGACAATATTAGTTTTAATCATTATGAGCTTTGTTATGTAACCCTTATGAGCTATGGTAACTATGTTTTGATTATATAGATTTCAAGAAAGTTTTATTACATTGAAATCACAAAGACAATCCAAGAAATATTACAGTTGAAGGCAATCAAAGAACGAAACGATATTGTTGAATCATATAATAAAATTGAATCACCAACTCAATTTCTAGAATTCCTCAATTATCTCTCCCACTTCTGACCAAAGAAAAAGTCCATCTTGTCAACCAAACATGACCAATCATCAACTACAAAGACCAAAACTTTACAAGTATCTTATCAAAACAACAATTAAAAGAAATTCAAAACTATGTTTCCATCAATATAGCAATATAAAAAGAAATTCAAAACTATGTTTCCATCAATCTAAAGCAACAATCTTCTTCTAACAATAACAAGAAAAAATTATGTAATAAAAATATAAAATATAAAAATCTTGTTATAAACAACTACACAGAAGCTCGTATCACATAATAAAAACCCAAAGTATGCCAAAACATAAGCATAAGCATATGAAAGAGGAAAGAAGGAAATTAACATCCAAAATCTAAAACTCACATGATCCAATGATGACAAAAATGAAGAATTCAAGAAGAATAGGGCCAACAAGGTAGTTCTTTCCCTTCTTTGTAGTGGTCTCAAGCACAACCCCTCTTCAAAATATTCTTCTTGAACCTTTCCACCTTCCAATCCGCAAAATTTGATAAGTCTCAAACGATCCAGTTAAAGTAAAATAATCATCTAATTACAAATTTGATCACAAGAACTCTACTCTAAACGATCACAAATGCACGACAATAGCCTACTCAACACAGAAAAAGTCAAAATGAAGTGCCCAAATTCATTTGTTAAGAACCTTAATTAAACTAGATCTGAGTATAAGAAGCATTCCATACAAATTAAACACATACAGGTCAGTTGAAAACACGACGATTATGAATCTAGTATCAATTTATAGCAATATTAGTGCGTCAATCAAACTATAAACACATCTTAAAGTATTAAAGTCATGGCTAAACATATTTGAAATCAAGATATCAAAATTAATTCAAATCCTTCAAAAAAAAAAAATAATTTGGATTCATCTAGACTTTAAACTGGAAAAAGATTGACCTCTTGTTCTCAAGACAATATAGTCAAGTCTCGTCATTGTTCAACTCTATTACATAGGAGAAAAATCATAAGAAAAGCTAAAATTTGAGAAAGGACGAAAGAAAATTCGATTATGGGGGCTTCAACCCCAAATGAATTTACCTAAAAACAAAAGAGAAGTATTTATATTGCAGTTACTAGCTTCATGATGCCCTTATAAGTTTAAAACCCACCAAATTATCCAACTTGGGGCTCTGAATGTTGGATGGAAAAGCTCGACGGATGAACGACTGTAGATCTACAGACAATAGAGACCCATGGCTACAGATCTGCGTTGTTGAAGACTGATAGAGACCCACAGAAACTGATGGAGACTAATAGACAGACGGTGAATGAGACTGAGGGCCAAGGAGAGACCCAAACGTGACAGAGACGGACGGACGATGGACAATCACAGACGGACAGACTACTGACAACCACAGACGGATGACCACGGATGGACGATGGACAACCATAGACGAACAATGGACAACCTGATTCGCACGACCAAGCTTAGACGATGAACAACCTGATTCGCACGACCACGAACGGATGGGGTTTGGGTAAGAGAGAAATGAAAGGGTTTGGACATGTAGGTGCAAGCTGAAAGTGAGAAAAGGGATTTTTTAATAAAGTAAGAAAAATATAAATTCGACCTTTAATATCGTTTTAAATCGACATTAAAGCCTATCTTCAATGCCGGTTTAAAACCGAAATTAAAGATCCATTTTTTTAAACCGACATTGTATATCCGGTTTCATTTTTTCCAACCGACATTAAAACCCAAAAATCTTGTAGTGATTAATTAAAAGTTAATTATTAATCAAGTATCATTGGAGCTTTAATCTATAGGTCCATAAGGTCCCCTTGTTAGCTCAATAAGGACTAATGAGAATCATATTAATTTTGGTTTAAGTTGATTCAAATTAATTAAAGGAAATTATTTGTATAATATACAATTAATTATTGTATGTTGATACATTTGGTACATTATAAAGCGTAATGTATATTGATACATTATATTAGTTTTATGAGAGAAATGAGTATTTGAATATGATTCAAATATTAATTATATTAATATGATTCATATGCAAACTATATGTTAAAATTAATGTGAATATGATTCATACAGAAACTATATGTTAAAATTAATGTGAATGTGATTCATATTAAATTTATATAATTTTATGAGAGAGATAATTTTTTGAATGTGATTTAAATATTATTTATACGAATTTGATTCATATAAATACTATAGGTTAAAATTAATGTAATATGATTCATATTAATACCATAGGTTATTTGAGAGAATAACAAACTATAAGTTATATTATATGTGATATAATATAAACTATAAGTTATATGTTATATGTGATATAGCATATAGTTTATATATATATATATATATATATATAGATTAAAATGGTTAATATATATTTTCAAATTTTGAATTTAAATTTAATTTAATAACTGAATTTGGGAGTTATTCTCTCAAATTTTTGGTTAAAAATAAGGGGAAGTGGTTCTTTTATTCTCTCATTCAATTATGTGAAAAACAAAAGTGAGAGGATGATCATCTTCTTCATCTCTCTCAATCTCTCTCTGTGAGTTTCTTTCTCTCTCAGAAAACTCTCTCAAAATAAAGATCTTCCTTTGCCAAAATTATTCTAAGCGAGCCCATAAACTCCGTTGTGATTTTCACCTTGAGAATAACGAGGAAGATCTCATGCTGGTGTCTTGTTCCTTGTTGTTGTTGCTGTGTTCGTGGTGCCGAGTTTTGGAGATTGAGAGAAGTAGTCGATGTTCGTGCTGTGGAAAGGAAGCGAGAAGATGGTGCTTTTAAGGGTATGTGATATCCTATCTCTAATCTCTCTTATCTAATTTCACAGTAATAGCATGCTTAATTTAGAAATTTGTTTATCCATGAGTTTCCGTCACTTTGAATTATGTTGTATGTTCTATAAAATGAAATTTAGAGACAACAACATCCAATTGCTTTCGATGTGAGGAATTCCAATCTCTTTAATTAGTATTAAAGCCATCTCGAGTCTCTAAATCTCACTTTTGAACTTTAATTTAGAGTATTGGTGGGTAAATGTTCTGCATTTTGAATGCTGAATGTGCCAGTTTTTACACATTGGATGGTTTCGAAATTGACACAGCAATTTACTGCTTAATTTAGTTCATTTGTAAGGGCTCATTGTATTTTTAGGCATTAATTTCTTGCAATTGAGTCTGTATTTAAGTTCGTGTCATTGTGATAGTGTTCTAACTTCAATTTGGAGAAATTCGGAGCAAGAACAGAGCAAATCAGATGAACAGGTGAAGTAAAGGATCGTTTCTGCCAATGCTCGCCTTACGCTATAAGATAGAAAAGGCAGCGTTGCAACACTATACAGAGCATCGCGACGCTGTGAGCAGCATAGGACTACCTTGGAGAAATCAAGACCAGCGCCGAAACACTTTAGCCGAGTGTTTGGACGCTCCAGAAGTTTAACGCGTGTCAGAGGTCCTTCTGAGATCGTGGTTTCAATCACTCCTTAATTTTAAGCGTTTTTATCTGTTATTAATTATTAATTTGTAATAATTAATTATATTAATTTGTTTTTTTGTTAATTAAATTAATATGTGTTATCTTAGTTTAATTAATATTTAGGATGTCAATTTCGGTCCAATGTTGCTTTTATATTTATTATACATGTGGTGTATGATTTATTTATTATATTGCATAGTGTTAGCCATATAGTATAAAAATCCTACCATAGGATAAACATTATTTCATGTATCATTTTAATACAAGTGTTATATTATACAGTTTGCATGATTTAATTAAGCATGCTCATGCATCATATTTAATAAAATTATTATATTATATGATTGCATGCATTTATAACATGTCCGTGCATCATTCTATATTATAAGTGTTATAATATATAGTATGGAGGGATGGATGAATGTTATGTTATTTTCATTACTTTATCATATAATTGTCATGTATAATGTAATGAAAATGAAGATGGATGGAGCATGACACCACTTTAGTAAAATTATAATTGTTATAATTTTTGAAAGTGTGTCACTAAATGCATGTATAGGTTTTAGTTATTTCAATAATTCTTTATAAGTGATATAAGTTTAATGAAATTAGAAATAAAAGCTATAATAAAGAGTTGCATGCAAATATAGGTTAAATTAATTTTAAATGGTTGAAAATTGATTCATTTAGACCTATGTTAATAATATTTCTAATACGATTATAAATAGGTTTAATCTTTTAATTTTCATTAAATAGGATTAAATTGGATTAAATAAAATATTAAATTTATAAAATAATTGTCTATAAGGGACCTTTGTCTAAGGAAGGTTCTTCTAAAGTTGAGGTATTTAAGCTGACGGAACGAGACACCCCTACTTAGGAACCGACATGGAAGGTGAATTAGACAATAATGTTATAAGCATGCAATAAGTGATTATGTTTATTAAAGTGTTTAATAAACAAGAATCATATATTGTTAAACAATCCAATATAAAGTTATGTTTGGCCAATTTAACAATTCAGTTAGATACATTTATTAGCCTAATTTACCTAAATAATGAACCGTCATTTGTAAAACACTCAGTGAGAGTAAAATGATGTATATGATACTTCAATTCCTTTTTACGTTTCTCCCTAAATAGTTCATACCATGAGATCTATACTCGGCCTCGAGACACCTTTGTTTGTGTCCCCCTATGGATGGTGTTTGCATAACCAATACTAAGGTGCATGAAGAGAGTATTTATAATAAGTGGGGGAGGGAAGTGTGTTAACACATCCCACTCCTTCACTGGTTTACAATAAAATTTCGTGCTCAACTTCGAGACACCTTTGCTTGTGTCCCCCCACAGATGATGTTTGGATGAAATTTTACTCAAACTCCAGAAACGGGTAGGATTACTTTAGTTTTTGCCTCAATCGGTCTTTTTTCTAAGATTGGCTCATTGAGGCGGAACTCTAGACTCTAGAATGAAGGGTTACACTTATGAGAAATTGTTACACAAGTCAATTGTTTTTTTTTTTTTTTTTTTACCAAAATATATTAACTAAATATTATAGCAATAAAAGTTATTCTAGTGTAATATTTTGTTGAGAATGTCTCAATCCAGTGAAGGAGTAACTGACTGCCTTACGGTAGCTTTTATTCTAACTCATTGGAGTATCATAGCAATAGAAACTTTGAATTAATATGAATAAGATTCATATTAAATCTATTAGGTTCATTCTTTTATTTCTATGCCGAATAAGCATGCTGTAATGAGTCTTCAAAGGTATGTTTATTCTATCCTTTGATTATCTTAAAGCATGTTGTAATTATTAGTTGTTGATAACCTGTTAGTTTTCATTTTGTGACTGTAGTTGTTTATGTTTAATTTCGAATGGAATTTGGAACGATCCTTCCGCTGCTCATGGAAATCTTCAGATCTGATTTCCTTCAGTTGACAGCAAGGTGAAGTATGTGGCTCAACCAAGTGAAGACTTGACTAGGTCCAAGTGGGAGGTGGATGGCTGAGGAACAAAATAGAGCATGCAAATATTGGCTGGACACCTCAAAGAAGAACCATGCGTTGGGCCTTGCATGGTGAAGACACATAAAATTTGCATGCAAGTAAGAGGTGACATGTTGCGGAGAATTGAGAGTATGACAAAGATGGCTTGAATTTGCCTATAAATACCTTGAGAGAGCCTCATTTCACCACATAACTCAAAATTATCTTAAACAAGACTTAAGAGAGAAGTGAGAGAGGAAACTTTTGGTGTTGAGTGAGGGACCAAGCGTCCACAAATCCTTGACCTGACACTGGGAGAAGTGACAATGCCTTAAACTGATCAACCATGCATTGAGAAAGAGTGCCATACGTCCAACAGAGTATTTAGGCATCCAACGCAAGATTCTAGGCGTCCAGAAGCTGTTATAGGTGACCAGAAGGAAGATTTGGGCATCCAACTGGCCTACTGAGTGTCTGTTGCTGTGAAACCTAGCCAATTTACATAACTTTAACTCTTAGGTTATAGAACTCAGAAAGAGCAGACTTTAATCCTAAAACATGGCTGCAGTGTGGCAGACCTCGACTTTAAGCGACACCCTAAAACTCTTCTATTTCGCTACCTGGGAAGGAAGACATAAAAAAAAAAAGAATGAGCTAGAAATCCAGTGAGTTGTAAATAACTTATAGGGTCTCTTGCAACCCTTAACAATAAGCGATACGACGTTATTGCATCAATAAAACATAACGAGTTTACTTCTCAAACCTCAATCTTGATTGTAATTGTTTCTTGCTATTCCTACACACAGAGTAGACAATTAATCTCTCTATGTGTACATAGATCTGCCTCTAATGGGCTTAGAAATTAGACCCGTCGATTCTCTAACTATCCCATAAGAGGTTCCATCCACAGACTCAGGAACTAGGTCCTACGCCCTTTGACTATCCTGTGAAGTTCTACCACAGGCTCAGATTCTAGACTCGAAGATCCTCTGACCATCCTTTGTGGTGTATTCTTACCACCATACAAGCTACATATAAACACATGTATGTAATTTCACAACAAACATCTAAAGGAAAAACCACTCGCAGTTTACTAGTAGAACTTTTGACTTCCAAGTCCTCTTGATCTCATTTCGTTTCCTTTGTTCTTCCTACAACCTAGCTTGCTTTTCTCTCTCAAGCACATGGCTAGGTTTCACAGCAACAAACACTCAGTAGGCTAATCGGATACCTAAATCTCCTTTTTGGATGCCTGGAACAACTTTTAGATGCCTAGCATATTGTGTTGGATGCCTAAACACTCTGTTGGATGCATGACACTCTTTCTCAACACATGATCACATCTTCTAATGCCTGGTCAAGGGTTTTTATATGCCTAGACCCTAGTTAGACACCTGGACAACTTAAGTTGGATGCCTCCTCACTTGTGTTGGATGCCTGGGTATGCCTGGTGTCATCCAGGAACATAATTCTTCCTTTTTTCTAAATTTTCTTGGCAAATACTACTTATCATGAATGGTGTGTGAATCCCTTTGTCCAACATCCTATTTATAGACTTTAAGAGTTATCCTTGTCATCTAACTCTTCCTCCAAGCATGACACATTAACACTAAGTGGCTTCATCATGCATGAGCGACCATTCTTCTCTATGCATGTTGCCAACTCCACCTTCCAATGTTTATGTGTCCAACTATGGTGAAACTTCACCTCAGGGTGTACTACCTCCAGTTTTAACACTTAACTTCCTATGTTGTCTACTCGGAGTTGCCCACCTCTTCCTTCAAAATTTGGTCCAACTAGTTCATGCATAACCTAATTCTTCACCTACCATGCATCTAATTGTGCCCATTTCCCATGTTATGCATCCCATTTCACCTTCTTCCACCTTCCATGCATCCATCTTCAACCTTAACATGTGTCCAACATGTTTCTACTAGGGTATGTGTTCAATAAATTGTCCAACACTTAGCCAAATTCTCACCTGAACATAACATGCATCCAACTCCCTTTTACTATATGTCCAACCCTACTTTTCTTCACTTGATTTGTGCATAGTTCAATGCATGGTTGTCCAACAGTTAACCATTTCCATCTATGCGTTCAAGATAGCCTCTTTTGCCTTAGCATGCATCCAAGTGTGTTCTTGCTTGGCCAAGGCATGCATTCAAGGCTTCCAATAACTCCAACTATGCTTCCAACTTTAGATTGATGGCTTGAACTCATTCAAGGTTATGCTCTT
Source organism: Benincasa hispida (assembly GCF_027475165.1). Classification (NCBI taxonomy): domain Eukaryota; kingdom Viridiplantae; phylum Streptophyta; class Magnoliopsida; order Cucurbitales; family Cucurbitaceae; genus Benincasa; species Benincasa hispida. Next base: position 7,087,732 of record NC_143481.1, read on the forward strand.
ACTCCTTACATATTTTATACCTAGTTTAATCTTCCAACTCTTCCATAGCTATGCGTCCAAGAAGAGTTTCCTAGCTTAGATGCGTTCAACCTAAAAGTTAAGTTAAACTTGTCTTATCATGCTTCAATGTTGAGTCCTACTCCTTCCCTCTTAACACTTAGTCTGACCAACTGAGGCCCCAAGTGGACGACACACAGAGAAACATAAAGGCGTGTGGTAACCTTGGATGAGTTCAAGCCATCACCCTAAAGATGGAAGCATAGGTAGAGTTGTTGAAAATCCTTGAATGCATACTTTGGCCAAACAAGAATCCACTTGGAGACATGCTAGAGAAAAAGAGGCTATCTTGAACGTATAGTTGGAAATGGTTAAGTGTTGGACAACCATACATTAAACTATACACAAACCAAGTGAAGAAAAGTAGGGTTGGATGCATAGTAAAGGGGAGTTAGACGCATGGTATGTTCGAGGTGAGATTTAGCTAAGTGTTAGGTGACTCGTTGAACACATACCCTAGTAAGGACATGTTGAACACATGGTAGGGTGGAAGATGGACGCATGAAAGGTGGAAGAACGTGTAGTTGGATGCATTGACAAATGGGCACAACTGGGCACATTGTGTGTGAGGAATCAATTATTCATGCACTATTTGGACCATATTTTCAAGGAGGAGGTGGCCGACTCCGAGGTGGACACCTTAGGAAGTTAAGTGGCAAAGCATGTATTTGACTAAGTATCAAAGCTGAAGGTGGCGAACCCTAAGGTGAAGTTTTACCTTAGTAGGACACATAGACATTGGAAGGTGGAGTTGACAGCATGCATGGAGAAGAATGCTGGCTTATGCATGATGAAGCCACTTGGTGTCAAGGTGTCATGCTTGGAGGAAGTGTTGGATGACAAGGATAACTTCTGAAGCCTATAAATGGGATGTTGGACAAAGGAATTCACACATCATTTTGTGGTAAACAGTATTTGCTATGAAATTTTAGAAAGAAGGAAGAGTTGTTCTTGTGGATGACACACAAGCACACCTAGACGTCCAACATAGGTGTTAGGTTTTTAAAAGATGTATATCTTATATGTTAATTCCCCCCAAAATTGTGTTGATTATTTTCTTTAATTGCTAATTTTTTAGGATTAATGATCCTCGAAGCATTTTGGAGTCTTTACAAGAAAATTATGCCGAAAAAGATAAAAAAAATTACCAAGAAAATCAACATATTGATGAGAATCGAGTAAACACCTAGGAGAGCATCGAGTAAGGCTGTTGGATCATTGACTATCGAGTATTTAGCAGAATACTATCAAATACCATCGAATAAAGACTATCGAGTATTAAACCATTTTCCATTGAGTCATCAACTATCGAGTCATTGAGTTTCTTCTAATTTATTTGTCATCGAGTTAAAGCAATCAAGTAAAGAACATCCAGAGTCAAGCATCGAGTATTGACGGTCGAGCGTCAAGGATCAAGTATAAAACAAAAAACTTGATGCGTTCGTTCTTCTTTTAGGATTTTGTCGCGATTCATTCGTGCACCTCACAATGCTTTGTTGTTGGTATAAATGAGTTCAGTTCTTCAGCGAAATATCATTCAGAATAGAGAGATATCATTTTTTTAAAAGAAAAATCATTATTCTCACAAGCGAAGAATTTCGAAAAAGAGAAACCCATTTTTTTTTAAAGAGAAAGACATCGATTTCTAAGAACGATTCTTGTAATTTTCTGTGAGATTCAGTTGATGTGTACACAAACTTGTATCAATATGCAACTATCAATGGATTGCTTAAAGAATTTCATCCTCCATGAGTAGGTAAATCTTTGGATATTTGTAATACATAGTAGAATAAGAGAAAAAATCTAAAAATATATTAAATCTTTAAAATATTTACAAATATGGATGAGTTGACTAGTCAATCTTTGATTTTTTTTTAATTTCCAATTTCGCCCTCCCTTGTCTTACCTTGTTGTATACATTTTTTTAGTCTTTTTATTTTATTTCTCTTCTTCGATTTTTGCTTATTCCCTCCCTATTTTCATTTTATTTTCTTTCTCAGTTTTTCTTTTTTTTTTTTAATTTTATTCTTTCTTTTATCCGATTTTTGCTTCTTTTCTTTATTTTTTTTATTTTCTTTCATTTCTTTCATTTTCCCTTTCTTTTTCTTTCCTTTATTTTTTATTTTCTTTCATTTCTTTCTTTTTTAATTTTCTTTCCTTTTTTTTTTTTTCCAGTTTTTGCTTATTCTCCTTCTCTTATTTTTAAAATTTTTCTTTCCTTTATTTGAATTTTTTCTTCTTCCGTTTTTTTTACAAGATTTATGAGCTTGAGTTCCATACGTAGGACTTAAAAGTACTCAATTCATAAGTGACTTAACACCAACAAGCCAATCATCAAGTTTGATTATTATAACAAACAATAAATATAAATAGCAAATGAAAGTCTATCAGTAATAACCATTAATATTTTCTATCATTGATAGCTTAATCTTTGATTATATTTTCGAAGTTAATAGTCACTTATAGAAATCTATCATTGATAGCCAACTTAGTGAATTTAATTAATAAAGTTGAATCTCAAACTAAAATGTAAGTGGAATGCCTAGAAGTTATCACTAATAGCATGTTTATGAGTGATGGAAGCTATCATCGAAAAGAAAATAGACTTATAAATGTTTGGGAAGAACAAGAAAGGGCCAAAAAGGTGTTCAATGGCTATGATTGATAGAAACTGCTACTAATAGCATGTTATCAATGATAGAAACTGATACTAATAGCATATTATCGATGATAGAAGTTATCCGATAGCACGTTATCGGTGATAGAAGCTACCACTGATAGCACGTTATCGGTGATAGAGAATTGTAACTGATAGCATGATATCAGTGAGATCATTGATAGTATCTTATTAGTGATGTTATCAGTGAAAGAAGCTATCACTGATAACTACAATATGAATGATGCGAGTGATATCGGTGATAAAACTTAGGTGATATCTATATATTGAGTTTCTTTCAAAGGTGATAACCAGTTATAGAAGTCAATCATTGATAGCCTTAAGTCTATCAATGATCACGACTAATATCTGCTATCAGTGATAGCCATGATAAAATATTATTAGTGATAACTACTATGGTAATTAAAGTTGTTGGTCTTCTTTCAAAGTTGATTACTATTTATAAATCTATCAATGATAGCAACTGATAGCCTTAACTAGTAATATTTCAATGTTGATTCCAATTGATGAAAGTGAATCAATGATAACTACTAATAATTGATAGCAAATTAAAAGCTAATATTTCAAGATTATATTAATTTTTCTCAAATTGAAAGCTATCACTGATAACAATTATCATCGATAACAATTGATAGAAGCTATCAGCGATAGCAGCTGATAGCTTTCAGTGGTTATCAGTGATAGCTGCTATCAGTGCTAGCTTTAATTTGAGAAAACCTGGAAGAAGCGAACAAAATGGTGGCTAGGCATGGATTTTTTAGTCTTTTACCATTTTTTTGATCTATATATGCAATTATTTTATCCTTATACTACATATTCTATTATTTTGGGTTTGTATTCTATTTATGCAACTAGCCCTAAATCTTTTTCTTGGGGAACTATGTAGGTTTTTCTTGAATTTTTTTTCATGTAATTACTTTCTTTTGAATGTTCTTGCTGAGATTTAGTATAAAATTGATTAAGATTGAATTGACGACTCAAGATTAATCTACATGATAACAAAATTGTAATTGTAGTTGCAAGAATTAGTAGTCTTGATAGAAAATGTGGACTTCTTTTCCTCTTTTCTTTAAAAGATCTATTAATTCAAAACATTCATGTAATCTATCTTGAATTTTTAGTCTTTTGATTTCAAGATTGGAATAGTCAAGAAAACCCATGAGTTTAATACAATTTAGGGATTAATTGTGAAATGTCTTTAGAAGCAATTAAGACCTAGATTAGGGTTAATAGTGAAATTAGCTAATTAGGGCATTAGGAATTTATTCTTATTGAACTATTGAATAATCTAATTGCATGATTTCTTATTAAGTCAATGATAGAATTGCTTAGTTACAAAAAACCCCTAAGATTTCATTTCCATTGAATCTTATCTCACAATCTCTTCCTTATTTCTCACATCAATAAATTTCCTATATCAATTTTTTTTTTTTTTTTTTTTTTTTTTTTTTTTTTTTTTTTTTTTTTTTAGTTCTTAAAACAAACAATCCCCCCATTTAATCTTTTTCATTTTGGAATTCAAATAGTCTATTTTTAGGCCAATTAATTGCGGTTCTCTTGGGATTGACCTCTTACTTCCACTATTACTACGTGTTAGTTCTAGTTGTAATTCGAGTTTTATAAATTTCATTTGTTTTGGGTAGATAAAATTAATGACACCTACTTGACACCGGACAAATTGGCGCCGTTGCCGGGGAACCGAGCAATTGGCCTTTCAGAATTTTGGAATTCTTTTCTATAAAAAAAAATAAATAAAAAAAGTAAAAAAAGTAGGTTTTAAACTTTCCTTGTTATATGACCCGCTCCTCTCGGAGTTTACTTTGTGATTTGATTGTAGATATTGACCATGAGGAGAGGAGATTACGTGGGGAAAGAGCTAGAAGAGAGCAACAAGAATTTGAAGAATTGGATCAAGAAGAAGAACAACCACAACCAGACATCTTGGGCAAAGCAAGAGAACAAACTTTGCGTGAGCTAGCAGAACCGGAATGTAATCAACAACCTCTTTGCATTTTATACTCGTAGACAACTGTCCCTTTGAACTCAAACTGAGGCTAGTACATTTACTTCCTACTTTAGAGGGCAATCTGGTGAAGACCCTCATAAGCACATGAAGTAGTTCTACGTTGTTTGTGACGGGATTCGTCCTCATAGAGTGACACATGAGCAGCTCAACCTTAGAGCCTTCCTCTTCTCCTTGAAGGATGTGGCTAAAGATTGACTATAGTACCTACCGGCGGGTTCTATTACTACGTGGAGTGGGTTGAAAAAGAATTTTTTAGAAAAAAAATCTTTTCGACATTTAAAGCTCATAACATAAGAAAAGAGATGTGTGGAATTAAACAAAGTGTATGGTAGTCTTTGTATGAATATTGGGAAAGATACAAACAGTTATGTGCATCTTTTCCACACCATTAAATTTTTTAGCAATATCTAATTTAATACTTCTATTCAGGATTACTCCTGTATGAGAGAAGTAATATAGATGCGGTCGTCGGTGGAGCTCTAGCAGACAATAGGTGATGAGGCATCCAACTTGAGTTGTCCAGGCATCCAACTAGGGTCCAGACGTCCATAAACCCTTGACCAGGCATTGGGAGAAGTAACCATATGTTGAGCTAACCAACCATGCGTTGAGGAAGAGTGCTCTGTGTCCATTAGAGTGTTTAGGCGTCCAACACAAGATTGTAGGCATTTGGAAGTTGTTCCATGCATCCAGAAGGGAGATTCGGGTGTCCAACTGGCTTAATGAGTGTCTATTGTTGTGAAACCTAGCCACGTGCTCGAGAGAAAAGGACCAACTAGGTTTTGGAATAACAAAGGAACCGGAACGAGATCGAGAAGACTGAGCAGCCAAAAGTCCTTACTTGAGAATTGTTAATGGTTTTTCCTTTAGATTTTTTTTTGAAATTCCATACATATATAGCGTGTATAGTGGTAAGAATACACCGTCCAAGATGGTCAAAGGATTTATGGATCTAGAATCTGAGCCTGTGGTGGAACTTTGCACGGGATAGTCAGAAGATCTATGGATTATAATTTGAGCCTGTGGCAAAACTTTCAAAGGATGGTCAGGGGGCTATAGGACCTAGTTCCTGAGCATATGGATGGGACCTCTCATGAGATGGTCAGAAGATAAACAGATCTAGTTTCTGAGCCCATAATAGGTAGATCTATGAGCACATAGAGTGATGAACTGTCTATCGTGTGTGTAGGAATAACAGGGAAAAGTTACGATCAAGATTGAGGTTTGAGAAGTAACCTCGTTATGTTTTATTGATGCACTAACATCATGTCGTTTGTTACTAAGGGTTGCAAGAGACTCTATATGTTATTTACCACTCACTAGACTTCTAGCTCATTCTTTTCTTTTATGTCTTCCTTCCTAGGTAGCAAAAGAGAAGAATTCTAGGGTGCTGCTTGAGGTCAAGGTTTGTCACATTAAAACCACGTTTCAAGATTAAAGTCTGTTCTTTATGAGTTATGTAACCTAGGAGTTAAAGTTATCTAAGTTAGATATAGAGTTGTATAAATATTATATTGGTTTGTAATAAAATAAGTTAAGCCACCCCGACTATACCATGTATCCAACTCCCTTTTACTATGCGTCCAACCCTACTTTTTCTCACTTGGTTTGTGCGTAGTTCAACGCATGGTTGTCCAACACTTAACCATTTCCAACTATGCATTCAAATAGCCTTTTTTTCCCTAGCATGCGTCCTAGTAGATTTTTGTTTGGCCAAAGAATGCGTTCAAGGCTTTCCATCAACTCCAACTATGCTTCTAACTTTAAAGCGATGACTTGATATTATCCAAGGTTATACCCTTATTCCATACATACTTATTACCTAGTTTAATCTTCCAACTCTTCCATAGTGATGCGTCAAGTAGGGTTTCTTAGCTTATATGCGTTCAACCTAAAAGATAAGTTGAACTTGTCCTATCATGTTTCAATGGTTGAGTCCTACTCCTTCCTCTACTAACACTTAGTCAAAATTCCCTCTTCATTATTTTAATATGCATCTAAATCTTACCTTCAACCCTTAGCCAATTTTACTCATCCTTTACTTCTAGGCCAACTCATGCCCTTAAGCTTCTTAAAGTTCAAAGCATTGCTTGAACACTTAGCCAAATTTTAGCTTCTTTAATCTAGCCTACGATCCATTTTAACTTCTTGGCTCAAATGTTGGCTTGTCTTATTCTTTTAGCTTAGATCAAGGGCTTAAAATTACTACGCCCTTAAAATGAATTTCATCCTTGAAATTTCATCAGATCTACTCCTTGTGAAAGTTTCACAGCAATCTCTTTAGTAAAATTTCATAACCTTCACTACAACTATTCACACACCACCATGCTTCTGTTGCACCACTTTGATATTAACTTGCTACCTCCTTTACTTAATTTGTCCTTAGATGGACTTCAATTTTTCCTAATTTTGTCTCTCTTTCGATTGATTCAAGCTTCAATGGCAGCTAGATCTATCGTTTTTCGGTAGTAGTAGCACCTCTAAAGCTTCCAATTGCTCTATTTTGTACCTCTTTTCTGAGTCCAACGATACTTCTCCTAGCCTCTCAGCTAATCATCGAATGAAATTATCTATGAATTGTTGTTCTATCTCAACCTCTATTGAGGACAATTGACTCATTTTTACCTTCCTTGATGGATCTTTCGATAGCGTTATGAGTTCTAGCTTTAGGTTGCCATCTAGATCTACTACTTCTGTTATTTGTCTTATCTAACTTTGACTATTTCCTAGGTTTTCCTTAAGCCTATGGACTCTACTTTTTACCACACAACCCTCAGGTTTCTCTAAACCCAAACCTTTAGGTTTTCTAAACTTATATGAACTCTATACGCCGCATAAGCCACACAAGATTCTAGGCATCCAGATGCTGGTTCAAGCATTCAGAAGGGAGATTTAGGTTTCCAACTGGCCTACTAAGTGTCTGTTGCTATGAAACCTAGCCCGTGCTCTAGAGAGAAGGGCAAGCTAGGTGTTAGAAGAACAAAGGAATCAAACAATATACACCACGCCTGTTTTTGTATAAATTTTAATTTTTCTTCCACATATCAATGTAGAGTCATCCCAATGCAGAACGATTGTGGAATAAGCCATCCCCTCATTATGATGAGCTTTCCAATGTATTTAGGAATGACAAGACCACCGAACAGTCTTGTGAGCCCCAGTGGTGATGGTGTCAAATTTGTTCCGGTAAATGGATGACAAGATTCAGCTAGGATCACAAGACTGCCCTATCCTAGATAATCAAAAAACCGAAAACGAATTGCCTCAGGATGTAATGGATGATAAGATGGTAAAGATGTCCATAGGGAGATCAAATGTACCAGATAACTCCACAGGCAGAGCAAGTGTATCAGCAAAGTCATCGAGAGGGAGTAAGAGGAAACAACTAACATTCTAATATGAAATCATTGACATTGTATGATCAACAACTGATATGTAGCCGACACATATGAGTAGACTTGTATTGTGACAAAAGAAGAAATATGAGTTGGATTGTGGACGTCAGAAAGAGGTAGTTGACGTCATATTTCCTATTGACGGGTTGATTGATGATGATAAATGCAACCTTATTGACATCATTGGCACGAAAATACAAAAGACATGCTATTTTCTCGCCGTATTGGAACAAGCAAGAAAACATTATTATATCCATATACTTGGTCAGACCCTTTAAATTGACCTTCTAATATTTCAACCTAACCCTTCTTTCTTGTGAACTTGGTTTTGAACAGTGCATTTTTGGCCGTCTTATATTATTTTGTTATGTAAAAAACAATGTAACTTTGCAATACTAGTACCTTGTGAACATATTTATGATAGGAAAGGAAAATATTCTATGCACACTTTCATTCTGACATAAACGATGCATATTATGTCAACATAAACTGTTAAGTTATTGAGTGCTTCAATATTTATGTTTAGAACATGTTAATTTTTTTTTTATAATAATGTTAAGTTAGTAAGATTAAATATATATAAAAAAATTAATTCATAAGTAATTGAGTGTTAAAAAGTGATTGTTAGATACAAAGAAAAATGTTCATTTCATTAGAATGTGGCATGTATTTGGGTGGAAAAATATAATTGTTTTGCAATTGAGTGTTCAAATTTTATGATTAAAATTAAATATATTAAATTTTTTCAAAAAGAGAAAACAAAAATGTTGTCCAATTTTGAAAATTATTCAGTATTCATGTTTGAGTGCTAAGTACTTGTGTTTGGTTATAATTTATTTGGAATATGTTTGGTGTTTAGAAATGGAGAAAAAATATGTTATGTAATTGAGTGTTCAAAAATTGAATTCAAAATTTCGTGTTAGTATATGAATACTTTGTAGAGAATTTTTTATATTTTAAGAATGGAAAGAAAATTGGAATTTTTTTTTGTCTTAAAAAAGTTAGAAAAATGTGTATAGTTAAAATCCAAGGAAAAAAAATCGATTTCATTTAGAAAAACCGCACTAGATACCCCAACTCAACTCAATCAACTCTGCACCCCAAATACAAATGTTTTGGTTCAACTTAACTCAACTCAGCACCCCAAACAAAAGTATGCATCATCTATCCCTTGTATCATCTCTTGGCATGCTGTAATTTCTGTTTGTGCATGACATGTTTGTTTCCGTTCTTGTACTATAATTATTTGTGTTTAATCTGAATGGAATTTGGAACAATCCTTTCCGCTGCTCATGGAAATCCTCGTGTTTTATTTCCTTTATATATCTCCTATCATGTAAATTTTGATGAATTTACTTTTCTTTTTGCAACATGCATTGGCCCATAAATAAAGGTAACCTCTCAGCCCATCCCACAAATATCTCGCTGGTTACCCAGCCCACCGTAAGATCTGTCTTACACCACGCCTAGCCTATCCATATCTCCTTTTTAGTCCAACCAATATTTTGTCACCCCTCACGGCTCAAGTCAAGGCCCATTGTCACCTTTGGCATCTCTTCCTACTAATCATCCTAGTTTAGATTCACCACTACCCATGTGTTCCTTTCCCAACCCTAACCTTGCTCACGTGCCTTTTTCTTCCTTATCTACTCTCTGTTTCTCCCCTACCTGATCTACTCCTCCTTCTTCCCCTCTCTCATCAACTAAAACACAACAACCACCTCTATCATCTTAACCACCACATCTTTCTAGCCATCCTATGATTACCCAAGCTATGGTGGGTATTTTCAAACCCAAGGTGTGGCTATCTTGAAGAGAATCCAATTCTGGCGGAAGTGTGTGATCGCCTAATGATGCGTTGTAAATGTGATGCAATTATGATGTGAAGTTGTGGTGATGTGTTATGCGTTGCACATGCAAGTTTTCCTAGTCAAACCCAAGTATAAATCTCACTAGATTTCTTGGTAAGTCCAGGGTCGAACACAGGGACTACTGAGTTACTATGCGACAATAAATTTGATTCCTTTGCGGTGGAAAAAACAAATAAGTTGGATGGTGTTTTGTTTGAGTATATTTCCTATGCGAAAGATTCAAGTAAAGAGTTGATGTAATCGAGAATTACAATGAGTATGCGATGAACGGGTTGAAAAGGGATTTAGCTAACACTTCTTAAGATTGTGTTCAAGTTATGCGATCATGCTATACACACACAACAACATGTCATCTCTCAATGCAAATGCCATAGTTCCTATTTCTAAGACGCATACGATGTATACGATAATGTCGATAGGACTTGTGTCTAAGCCTCTATTCTTGTCTATGTGATGGTGAATGATGCACACATACACAAGGTGACCGCATACTATCATATCCTATTTCTAGGGTGCATACGATGCATAATAGCAAACTGAACTTATGTCTAAGTTTCTATCTCTTGCTTATGCAGTTCTAGTTTGACTCTCTCAAGCCTAGATTCTAATCTGACTCTCTCAAGTCTAGATTCTTTCTTTAGACTACTCTCCCAAGTATCTCTAAAGGGTGAATGACGCATACATAAGACAAGATGATCGCATAAAGTGAAAATCTTAGGTCATGCTTGCTAAGTACTTCTCAACCCATTCGGTAAATTAGCTACTCATATGAAGTATGGAGAGATTGAACATAAGTCCAAATGCGATTTTCATTGTCTATAAATTAAATGCATAATACAGAATAATAATAGAATTTAGAGATAAGAAGCCAGGTAGCAATGTCTTGCTTCCCGTGGCCTTTTACACTATCTTTTCACTCCAACTCTGCCCAGAAGAATGTCCTTGCTTTCGCAAGTGTTGACCCTCTCTCCTCTTGAAGCGCTTCTCGACAGTCTTTCGAGCTGTCCAGGAATAATTTCTCATCTTCTTATTTTCTTCGCTCGTCTCCGTCTTCTAAGTATAAGAATAACCATGAACAGACTAACGACTATTTACTTTTTATATGATCTAACTTGTTAACCCTTTTACAATGGTGGCCTCCAGTATTTATAGAGCTCAAGGTGAAGAAGCTTTTCTCTCTAATGATTGCAATGATGGGCGGTCATTAAATCTCCTGCTCTGATACACCGATTAATGGTCACCGAAAGTTGAGTGTACTTGCTACAGTGTGTCATTAACAGCTTGTCAACTAAATTCGGATTTGATTGTCATCAGCTTTCCATCCCATCATGATTTATTATGCTTTCACCTTGATGCATCATCTTTATGCGACCACCTTCTTGAGCAACTTCTCGCAATCGCATACGATCGCATGACTTTGCGATTGCAATATTTCAATGTGCACGGACGCCTAATTCCTTAGATCGCAATTTTACTTGCACCAACGCATTTTTTCTGCACAAAAATAAGTAAATTAGCTTCTTTTATGCGATGGGTGCATGCGATCGCAATATTCTTAGTTTAACGCTTTTGGACATGATTTTGTATATTTTTACCGTCGCATTCTCTCATTGTTTTACTTATTTGTGCTGTAATAACATTAATTTCTACCCGTTATCACCTTACAATTTTGAAAAACGATTTTATGAGAAACTAAAATCAGTGTACACATGGAAATATTCAAAGGATAAATAAACAAAAAGAACATAAGCATGCTTCTAATGAAAAAGAAGGGAAGAAATGAACTTATTCTTGTGAATTCTTTTCCATCTTCATGTTTTCCCCTCCAAAGGTGACGAACAATCTCGAGCTTCTTAACGAACAAGAACACCACCTCTAAGACTACCTTATTATTCTCTTTGAATAAAAAAAAAGGATTGAAAGTGTGGGCTTCAAGATCTTTTAATGGAGGAACTTTTATAGATAAATTCTTTTTGAAGAAGAGAGATTAAAGAGGAAAGGTGGAGGCTAGGTCATTTTTCACAAAATACAAACCCTTACCCTTAAAAAGGTTATAATAGTATATTTACAGGGAGAAAGGGTAACCCTTACCCTTTATGAACCCAATTTATAAATATAATATTTGAATCTCATTCAAATACATATCTCTTATAATATAGTTTGGATTATAGATCATATCTATCAGAATTCACTATACTTCATATTAATAATACTAATTAAGTTGAACAATTCAAACTATTTTTTTTTTACTATCCTTAGTGAGTTAATAAGGGGACCTTATGAACCTACATATTAGAAGCTCTAATGAGAAAAGATTAATTTAATTAAACTCTTTTAATTAAATCAATCAATATTCATTAACTACCAGTCATACCACTAAAGATCGATGGTTGTTCTCTTCGCACTATATATTTGTTTTTATGTCTATTGATATAACCAATCAACAGTGAGTCGACCCATCACAAATTGCTTATAACTATAGCTGGGTCAAAATATCATTTTACCCCTGTAGTTACATCTAACTCCTTAAGTACCATTGATTTCTCTAATGAATAAACAGTTTATAGTCCAACCATAAACTAACATCTCTTGGGTGAGTGAGAGGTTGAGACTCAAGACCCGAAATCAGCTGTTAAGGGAGCAATTTATCTACTTTCCCTATGATTAGGAAGGAATGAGTTCCTTTTGATGTAGGTGTGTTTCCAGCTCTCTACTCAGACAAATTCCCAAAATGGTAGGCTTATTGAGTCGGCTAACATGACCATTTTCACTCATACAGATCAAAGAATTGCTCTCATAAATAGAAGTTCACAACTCACTAAGTATTAAGGTCAAGTCACCAATGGCTATCCTAGTGAAATATTGGTTTCTTCAAGTAACAATTTATAAAAAGAAACCAATCATTTCATGGTCCGGTCTTGTATAAACTATTTATACAGGATACCCTTACTCACATGTCTCTACATTAACGATATGGCTCATTTTCTATAACACTTACAACTCATGTAACAATTACAAAGTGGGTGTGTCCACAATGTTATCAGGAAGAAGCTCCCAACCTTATCTATTTACTGCAAACCTTTTAAGTTATAATTTGAACATGAACCACTTGTATGTCTACCATATACTGTTCAAGTGACATCATATAACCTTGGATTTTAGTTTATTGTATTGAATTAATGTTGTATGAATGTCAAATAAAATGCCTCTTTTTTTATTAAATAAATAATTTGTTCTTTCAAAATACAAACTACAAGATATACGAGATTTATGACACTAAATCCAACAATCTCCCACTTGCCCTAAAGCGAGTGGGATGTGCATTATCAAATACAATACAATAAACTAGGACATATGATATACCCAATAAATTCTTCTACTTGCCCTATATTAGAGAACTCATATCCCGTAGACCTAGACTTTCCAGACGTTAGCCATGAGAGCCTTTATAAATGGATCAAAAATATTGTGCTCTAAAGCGATCTTTGTGATGATCACATCTCCTCGTTCCACAATTTCCCTAATGAGATGATATTTACACTCGATATGTTTTCCTCGTTTGTGATTTCGAAGCTCCTTGGAGTTTGCCATAGCACCATTATTATCAAAATAAAGGGTGATCGGCAAGGTCATGTTTGGAACAACTTTCAAATCCGTTAAAAAATTTCTAAGCCAGAAAGCTTCTTTAGCAACTTTACAAGCAGCTACATATTCTACCTCCAATGTGGAATCCGCAATATATCCTTGCTTAATGTTATGCCATTCTATAGCCCCTCCATTCAGAGTGAACACCGATCCTGAGTTGCATTTCCTATAACCCTTTTCAATCTAAAAATCAGAGTCAGTATATCCTGTAAGGTTCAAATCCTTAGTGTCATACACAAGCATATAGTTTCTCGTTCTCCTAAAATACTTGAGAATGGTTTTAACCGTTGTCCAATGATCAAATCTTGAATTGGATTGATATCTGCTAACCACTCCCACTGCATGGCAGAGGTCGAGCATAGTACACAGCATGGCATACAGAAGGCTGCCTACTACAGATGCATAGGGAATCCGTCTCATTTACTCAACTTCTTGAGGTATATTAGGACGTTGTTCCTTAGACAAAATAATTTCATGCCTAAAAGGTAACAAACCTTTCTTGGAATTCTACATCGAATATCTAACAAGCATTTTGTCAATATACGATGCTTAAGACAAGGCTAGTGACTTTTCTTACGATCCCTAATGATTTGGATCCTTAGAACAAGTTGTGCTTCACCCAAATCTTTCATTTGGAAGTAAGCAACTATCATTTCCTTAATTTTAGTTAGAAAACCTACATCATTCCCAATGAGTAGATATCATCCATATACAACACTAAGAAAGCTATTGAACTATTGATGATCTTATTGTAAACAAAAGGTTCATCAATATTTTGATCAAAGCTATAAGATTTGACCGCAACGTCAAACCTTATATTCCAACATTGAGATGCTTGTTTCAATCCTAGCTTGCAAATATTTTTCTCTTTTCTTGTTCAATGAATCCTTTTGGCTGAGACATGTAGATTATCTCATCAAGATTACCATTAAAAAAAAAAAAAGCAATCTTAACATTCATTTGCCAAGTCATCATATGTGGCAATGGACAAGAGATTCTGGATGGATTTTAGCATAGCAACCAGCGAGAAAGTTTCCTCATAGTTCAGTCCCTCAACTTGGGTATAACATTTGCTACTAATCTCGCCTTACAGGTTTGCATCTTTCCATCTACACCTCTTTTTCTCTTGTAGATTCACTTGTAACCTATAGGTTCAATGCTATTAAGATTATCTACAAGTTTTCAGACATAATTAAAGTACATAAACTTCATTTCTATATTCGTGACTTTAATCCACTCATCCTTGTCCACATCACCCATTGCTTGCTTGTAGGTCAATGGATCCTCAACGTCATCAACCTTGTATGACATCTTGAGTTTCTGTTAAACCCAAATAGCGAGTAGGTTAGGTTACAATCATGACACTACGTCGAGGCTCCCTCAACTCTTGAGTATGATGTACTTGACTGAATATATAAGCTCTAAGAGTTCTTGGGCTCTATAACCTTTTCCAAAAAAAAAAAAAAAAAAGGTTGTTTTGTCATTTTTCCTTTTAGACAAGATTCACATACTAATAAAGAATTTTCTTCTAACTCGTTCAGCAGTCCATTCTTAACCAACCTCTCGATCCTATTAAGATTAATAACCTAGTCCTAGATGCCAAAGATGACCTCTTTTGGAAAAACGTTTCTTTTTTTTTTTTGTGTGTGGTTCTAATGTTGAAAATTTCAACATTATGGAGCATTTTAGATATTAACGACCTTAGTACATAAGTTACTTTCATTTATTGCAGAATATATATCAATAGCATTTTTCGAGACAACGTTTTATCATGAATATAAGATATCTTATAAGGGTGTTCTAATAAATATGAAATTTAAATCAAGTTCCTCTTATAATTAGGAACATAGTCAACGTTGTCTTCCAATATAAACTTTAAATTGAAAAATAACTTTAAGCTCCCAATTGCAATTGTCGAGATGACCTCCCTTGTTCCAACCCATAGAGTCATCTCTCTAGCCTCAAGCTATTTCTAGGAACTAGTTTCCTACAAAGAAATACAAACATGGTTACTGGCTCATGAATCAAGTATTCAGGTATTATTATCATTTTCCACTAAACACGTTTCTAGAACTAGTCAATCATATTTACCTTCTTTTGTCTTCTTCTTTTCGACCAAATACTTAGGGCAATTTCTCTTCTAGTGCCTATCTTGGTTGCAATGCAAGCAGGTTCCTTTTGCAACTTTGACCTCTTTGCCCTTCTAAACAGTAGTAACGGTAGTGGCTTTATTCTTCATTCCACCCTTCTTCTTCTTCTACTTCTTAACACCGGAAGAGAAAAGAGGTACAGGCTTAGTTCTAGAGGTCAAACCTTTTGGAACTTCTTGTTGGTGAAGGCAACATTTGCCACCCCACTGGTCCTTTTGACTTTCATTAAAGACTCAAGTTTGCAACTCGTTTAGAAGAGTGGTAAGGTTATAATCAATTTTGTTCATAACACAATTGCTAGAGAATTGTAGGAAACTATTTGATAGAGATTCCAGAATAAAACTCACTTGACTAGGCACATTTATGAGACCTTCGTTCATCTCGATGACATTGAAATGATCCATCATGTTAAGGACATGTTCCCTAATAGATGATCCTTCTGCCATCCGTCCATTGAAGATGAACTTAAGAGCATCATGCATGGCTTGTGAGGCAGTTTCCCAAACATGTCACGCAGTGATTCCATGATCTTGCATGCAGTGATCATGGTCTCATGCTTTTTTATCAAGATTTCAGTTAAGCCTGCCAAAATGTAGACAGGCCTTATCATTGGCCTTGATCCACCTTTCATAAGAATTACAAACATTTCGTGAGACATGGGCCCAAGGACTGGAGGACATTCCTCAGTCAGAAAGACGTGGCCAAGATGTACGCTCGGGCCTTCTCGTTCTAGGATGTGTTGACCCACGTCCTTCTCTCACTTACTATAAACACTTTCTCCATCACCTTGATATCGACTCATACAGACATCTTCCTAAGGGAGGATGCGCCCAAGGCACCACGAGATCGAGCATGAATCTCACCTTGTGAACTTTTAAGGAGAACGTGAGTGGAAAAATAACATATCATATACATCTTTTTCCTCCAACTAAGTGTTTTAAAAAAAAGGTTTATTAACTTAGAAAAATTCAGCTAAATAATTTAATTAAGTCCTTGTTAATTTGCTCAATATAACGTTTGATATTGAATATTTTAACAATATGTGATTTTATTTATTAAACATTTTAATAAACAAAAATATTTATTGCATGCTTATAAAATATTTGACTTATTCACCTATCAGATCGATTCCCAGGTAAGGGTGTTCTGTTTTCGTCAACCTAAATATCCCAGCCTAAATAGAACATTTCTTGGACAAAGGTCCTTTACAGACAATTATTTTATAAACTTAGTCTTTTATATAATTCATTTTAACCATATTAAAACAAATTAAAAGATTAACATATTTCTAGTCATATTAGAAATACCTTTAATATAAGTCTAGATGAATCTATTTTAAACCATTTAAAATTAGTTTGGACCAATGTTTGCATGCAACTTTTGATTATGGATTTTAATCTAGTTCATTAAACTTATAACCATTATAAAATAATGAAATTATTAAAACCAAAAATTTGCATCTAATGACATTAATCAATTATAACAATTATATTTATCTAAGTAATATCAAGCTCAATGCAAAGTTTATTTTCATCTAATAATAATAACACCTATAATTATCATCCATGAAAATAAACATACATATTCATTTTCATTAAACTATATAAAAATTATAATATTACTAATGAAAATAATTCGCATGTTATTATACTATATAACAATTATATTCTAGTATGATGCATGGGCATGCTTATTAATCATGAACCATATAATATAACACTTATATTGAAAAAAATGCATGAAACATGTTTATCATCAGGTGAGACTTTAAATTATATGGTATACATTATACATATTACTAATTTAATCATACATCGAATTCAAAATTAAATTAAATAGAAAAATAAACTGAATTGGGCACCCCTAAAAACATATTAATTAAATTAATATAACTAATTTATATTAATCTAATTAATTAAAATAAACTAAAATACAAGAAAATTCACTGTCAAAACCCGGAGGAAGACTCGAACCCACAACCGCTTGGATGGACTACAACGTGCGCGTCTCGCACAGAGCGTCGTGACACTTTACCCTAGTGTCACGATGCTACGGAAAATCCTCACGTTCCGCTTGTTAGAGCTATAAAAGTACTATTTTCCTAGGCTTAATTTAGGCTCGTTAATGGATTTTTAATGTTAATTATGTTATTTGTAGGTATTGAGCATCAAAGAGGTAGAATTGAGCTTAAGATGTCAAACGGGGTTAATTTGAAGCAATTTGGAGGTAATTTGAATATCCATGCTACAAAAGAGAAGAAATGACCAAAATACCTCTAACCGGAGCGTTGCAACCCTCACTCGATGCTATAACGCAACACTATAAGGTAGAGTGTATGGGTGCAAGAAGCATTGCAACACTATGAATTTTGACGAAAAAGTGCTGAAATCCACTCACGCCTCAAATTTTCACTAGAGTTGCAAAGCTGTCTCAATCCTACCCCAACGCTTGAGGTTTGCTATCGAAAACAGAGTTGCAATGCTTTCAAGAACGTTGCAACACTACACTCGATTCCTATAAATATTTCCCTTCAATTTAGGTTATGGGGGATGCTGATTTTGATGGAGGTCGAGGAGTGGCTTTTAGTTCTTCCTTTTCCTTTATTTTTTCAACATCATTAGGTTAGATCTTATTTTATTTTGGGTTGTATACGATGGATTGGATTTTCTTCTTGAATTTATCTATGAATTTATGAGGTAATTATATCTAATTTCTTTGAATAAGAGGTTCCATGTTCATTGAGACTTTAATTGGATTTGATATTTTTAAATTCTATGATTTTTTTTATCTTAATATATTTAGATTTTCTTTTATATATTGGATTGACGACCCTATCGTAATTGCACGTCTTTGTTATTTAATTCCGAGCTCGCGTGTTTCCTAGTGTTCGTCTATGCTTGAATTTACCCCGGTAGCATAGGATTGAATGTGAATGCTTAGATTTATAGGCTGGACTTGAATCTTAGTAATGCATGTTCAACCTAAGTTCAAAGAGCAATTTGGCTAATTGAATTAGGTTGTCCAATCAAATAGTCAACATAATTAAATCCTCAATCTTCATACATATGAATTTTATTTCTATATGGATATCATCGAACCCTATAGAATTAAGAGCATATAGTTTAATTAGGAAATAGTTTTTCAACCTTAATTAATGCTTAAGATGCTTGATTGATTTGATTTTAATTAGTTGTTGGCCTTTGTAGAGACTAGTTGAAATCGAATTTATTTAATAGTTGTGCATGCATAGAATGAAATGCTTATCTAATTAAAGAACTCCATGATAGAAATTGCATAGAATTCTCCCTCTTACTTGGGAAATTAGATAGACTCTTATCGTAGATTACATCTGTCCCTTGCAATTTAATTTCACGCATGTTTTTATTTTATCCAAAATCAAAACCCAGTTTTTACTACTTTCTACAGTCAAATTTAGTTTAGGAGAGATTTAATTCTTGACCTCTTTATGGTTCGAACCCATGTTTGCCTCTTGTACTACCTAGTAGTATTAGTAGTAGTTCGGTGGTTTTATAATATTATTTGTTTAGTTAGGGTTTGTAGGCGACGACAAATTCCTACCCAACAAAATGGTGTCGTTGCCGGATAGGCAAGCCTATTAATCTCTTTTAGTTGAATTTGACATGTAAACTTTAAAACCCCTTAAAAAAAATTTCTTCTTGTGTTTACTCGTTTTATCATGTCAGATGATTTGGACATCTATTATGCACTTCTTACAAGACAAGCGGCTCAGTGAAGAGAATAAGAGGTAAGAGAATTTAGTAAGCTTAGAAATCAGATATCTGAACCAACCTCTCTTGTTGAAGTTTTGACTACTAGGCTATTCTAGAAGCTTGAGGCATGTCGAGTCTGTTTACTTCAAGGTCATCCATCCGAAGCATGTCTTTATCTTTCGCGTGGTCCTTCTTGTGATTCCTATTTCCCTTGGGAGATGCCTAGCCCGAGCTTGACGTTGATGCATGCTTCTTCTGCCAGTTCAGGTTTCATTGGAAGATTTTGTTAGGGAACTTTCTAACAACTCTTGTGAGTTTGTGCAGAAACCTCACTATAATCATAAAAATTTCTCAAGCTAGAACTTATTTTCAAAGTCTAAGTGACCTTGTTGCTCAGATCACTGAATTAGTTGGGAGACTTGATAAAACCTTGTTGCACCCATCTTCTGAGAGTACCGAGATGAACAGAGAGTTGACCGACATCGAACACCCCAATGAGCAGCTGATTCCTCAAATTCCTAGTCAAGTTATGTCATTGAGTCCTTTAATGTATGAATTTGTTGATAGTTTTTCTCAATGCGTGCATGAGTATATTAAGTTTCACTTGGTGACTCAAGTCTCCGTGCTAGTTGAGATGGATTCTATTTCTCAACTTGCAATTTCCATGCTGACAACAAGCTAAAATTGTATTTCTTCACAATGTTCCAGAGCTTTAAAACGCTCCATTTCTCTTATTTATTTACCGACACAAGCTAAAATTGTACTTCTTCTGGTTTATGTTGATAATGTTGTTGTCACAGGGAATTATTCTTTTTTAATATCTGCTATAATTTCTGATCTTGCCTAGCACTTTGATCTAAAGGATCTAGAAATCCTTGATTATTTCCTCGATATTCAAGTATCTCGTCTACCAGATAGCCGTCACCTTAATCAATCTAAATATATTGATGATTTTCTCCAAAACTCAACCTCACATCTCTCAAACCAACCCTTACTCCGTCTTTTCTGGGCAAAAGCTTCTCTATCACTGGTGGTTCCTAATAGTTGATCCATTTATATATCAGAGTACTATTGGGGTTTTGCAATATTTAACGAACACTCGTCCGAACATTTCCCACCTTGTGAACCATCTCAGTCATTTCTTAAAAAAACCTTCTGATGTTCATTGACAAGGTGTTAAATAGGTTCTCCATTATCCTAGAGGTACCAAAGACTTGGGCTTGCTAATTCCTCCGTCCGACAATTTTCACATCAATGCATACTTGAATGCTGATTGGGCATCTAATCGCGATGATCTAAGATCAGTAGCTAGCTATTGTGTCTTTCTTGGGAATGCTCTTGTGTCTCGATCATCTAAGAAGCAAACGGTTATTGCTCCATCAAGCACTGAGTCTGAATATCAAGCTCGAGCCCATGCTTCTGCTGAAATAAAATAGTTAACATAACTCTTGAATGAGATTGGTGTGTGTGCTTAATCGAAACCTGTGTTATGGTTTTATAACATAAGTGTTGGCTCCCTTGCAACGAACCATGTTTTTCACATTCTACCAAGCACGTAGAAATTGATGTCCACTTTGTTTGTGATCAAGTTCTTTATGGGACCCTTGAGGTTCGTTATATTCCCTCATTGAATCAAATTGCAGATTGCCTTACTAAGCCTCTCTCTCATACGTTATTTTCCTACATGCGATCAAAACTCATGCTTACCCTCTCATTTGAAGGGTGGATGCAAAGGAAACCAATGAAACACACCATTTGATAGCGAAGGACACGTCAACATAACTACGATTTATTTCTTCTCTAATATTGTCAAATATTATTTGTGTTATTATTCTTTAGTGTTTAAGCCTTTTCCCAAAAGCCCATTGCCACTTCTCTCCCCTATACTCGTTTTTAGGGTTTTTGTTCAGCTCTTTCTATAAATCATTCCTTTACTATAAATGAATATACATAGAAAATATACTACAGCTTGATTATCGGGAGCATTGATTATATATTGTCTGTTTCTTTTGCTTTGATATTTGGTTCTTGCACTACTACAAAAAAGACTTTTCTTGACGCTTGGAACTTTTGAGTGCTTGACGTTTTTATGAAAAAAATGTCAAGTAACATGTAATTTTGATGAAAAATTTCAAGAATAATGGAAAAAAGTTGAGGTTGGTGGAAATTTTAAGATTTTTTCACGTTGTCAAGTAACTTGACAATTTTAAAATGACAAGTAGTTTCCTAATGTACTTGACAGTTAATAAGTGTCAAGATAGTTGAGTTTTTTTTTTTAGAATTTTCATATATATAAGAAATAAAAAATTGGAAAAGCCAAGTGAACCCCCAAATTTCTCCTAATCACGATAGCTTAGGCTTCCTTTGACATTCTGAAGGAACCATTGAAGGTCCATGTGCGGAAATAGGATCGGACTAAAATCCCAAATTTTACAGAAACCATAATGTTACAGAAGAAACTGAAATTATGCACCTAAATTAAAAAAAAAAAAAAAATACAGCATACTAAAGTAAAATAAAAGAGAATAGGGAGATGAGACTTACCCTTGAAGAACGATTTATTCACGTATCCTCTTCTCCAAAATGTCACAAACATCAACCCGAAAATGGACACCACCACTTGAATTCCTTTATATTCTCTAGGATGAAAATCCAGAAGTGTGTGGGCTCTGGCTTTTTAGTGAGGGAAAGAATTAGGAGAGTATTTTTGAAAGATTGAGAAGGAGATTCAAAATCTTACAGAACTCTTCTGTAACCTCAAAAACTGAAGGTGGAAGAGGATGAAGAAGAAACTAATTCAACCCCTTTGTTCCCACTAACATAGTAGAGAGAAAAAGAGGGAGGGAGTTACAACTCCCTCCCTAAAATTATTTTTCAAAAAAATAAAAAAAAGTTTAATAAAAAGTTTAATATATATTTATATGATAACCACTTTATCATATAATATATATTAAATTATACGTTATATCAAATATAACATATAACCTATAGTTTAATTCTCTCAACAACGATATTTAATATAAATCTCATTTATATTAAATTCACATAATTAACATTTGAATCATATTCAAATATTTATTTCCTCTCAAATAAATTTTATATTATAATGTATCAAATACATTATAGTAATTATATCATATATAACTAAATTAAATTAATTATATCACGTATAATTAATTTCATTGATTAATTTGAACAATGAAAATTAATCCAAAATTGATTTCATAAATATCACGTTGAGCTACAAAGGGGATCTCATGGACCTGTAGCTTAAAAATCCAACAGTACTTGAATAATTACTTAAATTCTTTAATTGATTTACTCAACATCCATTAATAGTCGAGCATTCCATTAAAGACCGACAGCTGCACTCTTCGCACTACAGATATATTTCTGTGTCCATTGCTTCATTATATCTGTAGTGCGAAGAGTGCAGTTGTCGGTCTTTAGTGGAGTGCTCGGCAGTTAACGAATGATGGATAATGTGATTAAAGAGTTTAGTCAGTTATTCACGTACCGTTAAAGTTTCAAGCTACAGGTCCATAAGAACCCCTTGGTAGCTCTATGGATTCATGTTGAGAATCAGTATTTGAGTTAGTTTGAAATGTTTAAAATAACAAGAGGGAATTTGATTATATATGATATAATTAAATGAATTCAATTATATATGATATAATTGATATAATGTATTTGATACTTTATTGTATGATTGGAGGAACTAATATTTGAATATGATTTATTTAAATGTCATAAAATAGAAAAAGAACTATGGTTTATATGCTGTAAATGATGAAATATTAAAACTATAGGTTATTAATATAATATGATAAGTTAGTTATCATATTTATTTATATTTATTAATTATTTGATAATTAGAAATTTTTTTCTCAATAACTAACCTTTGTGGGTGGTTATATAGTTTTATGGAAAATAAGTGGAATAAAGATGAAAAATTGTTTTTTCTAATCATTCTACGAAACGGCTCACATAATTAACTATCGAGTGACTATACGATGGCATTGAGTGACTACACGATAGCATCAAGTTTACTATACAATATTGCTCTTAACTAAACGATCGAGCATCGAGTCTATACGATAGACTTTCATCTTCCACACGATAGTGTTGCCCTTTACATGATCGTATACCTCCTTCCCTCTAACCATAATAAGCCAAAGCCCACCATTCCTAGATTCTCACACTGAGAATACCAAGATAATCTAGTGGTTGTGTTCGGATCTGTTCGAAGATCGAGTTGATAATCGTTGTTGTTTCAGGGAGTTCAAGTTACTCGTTGCGTTTGAGTTTGATCGAGGGATACACTTGAGAAAAGTTTCTTCAAAGGTATTGTCTCTCTAACCTTTGTATTTATTTCAAAAAGCATCTTGTAATTTATGATTTAATGCATGATCTGTTTAGTATGACTGTGAATGTATGTGTTCTTTCACAATGGAGTTTGGACAATCCACTTCCACTCATAGGTCCTCTATAATTAGAGTTCCTTCATCTTAGTGTTTCTTCAAACTACTGCCCCTTCGTTAAGAGTGAACACTGATTCTGACGTGGATTTCTTAGAATACTTATCAGTCTGAAAATCAGAGTCTATGTTTCCTATAAGGATCAAATCCTTAAAACCATACACGAGCATGTACTCCCTCGTTCTCCGTAGATACTTGAGGATGTTCTTAATGATTGTCCAATGATCAAATCTATCGAAGCCCAAGCCAGCCCCGTCCATGGCATCTACACTATTCCTCGCCACGCTCGTGCCTACTTCCAGCTGTCGGGTTTCATGTTGCGTCATCGCAAAAGCTTTTCTCCCCAACCGTGACTCAATTGTCTGTCCAACTACAAGACCCTCGCTGTCAGATCCGTGGTGCCGCGTCGGATCCGCTGTCTAGCCACTCAGCCACGTGTCGCCTAGTCTCTCTCTCACCTGTCGTCATCGGCTGCCGTGGATTGTTGTTTTACACCAGAACGTTGGAGTTAGGGGTAAATTCTTCGTTGATTTTGATGATGTGTTTTAGATATCTTGGATGCCATTAAGTTTTGTTATTGTTTGACGTTCAGTGTGATCTGATGGAGATTGGGCCATTTCTAGTTGCTGTCAAGCGAGCATTATGAGCAATTGACTTCGGTTGAAACCCTTCGATTTGGCATGTATCCATAGTGAATTTCGTGTTTGAAGCTCAAGTGTAGTTCAACATGAACAAACACTTTGGGTAAGTGTTTTTTATGTATTGGCGTGAATTTACGATTTCGGTCATATTCTTTGGATTGGAGTTAATTTTGATCACTTTAGGGTTCGATTCAAGATTCGTTTCAGGCAAAGAAGAGGATAAATTTGTTTGGATTGAACCCAAACTCTGAGGTAAGTCATCTTACTACTGAAACTGCCTGTGTGCCAGGCGATGAAATTTCAGCTTTCGTTTGAGGATTTTGAGGTTGACTGTATTGAATTACATGAGGTTAAATGAGTGATCCTGATTATGTATGCAAAATGTTAAGAATTCTAGCATGGATCATGTTATAGTTATTTATATGATTGGTTGGATGAACTGTGAACATGATGATTGTATTTGCATGTTGTGGGACTATGTTTATGACGCATGTTATATGTATGTTAGTGATAGTTGCAGTTACCGCTAGTTAGTTACCCATTAGAGTTGGTGACCTCCTTCGAGGTTCATCAAAGGTTGTGTTTCCTTCGAGATTCACTAGAGGTTGTGTCTCCTTCGGGATTCACTAGAGGTGGTATTTCCTTCTAGATTCACTAGAGGTTGTGTTTCCTTCAGGATCCACTAAAGGTGGTGTTTCTTTCGGGATTCATTAGAGGTTGTGTTTCCTTCAGGATTCATCAGAGGTCGTGGGTACAATTAAGCTACAGTAGGGTAGGTTCAACTATTCATTTATTTGTTGTTCTATGAAATCAGAGGATTATGTACGTCCCACTAGAGAAAGGCATCTAGAGGACATAGATGCTTGGCCTGACCCTAGTAGTGGGGTTATGTATTGAGTATTTTATGTTCATCCTTTCTCATGTTTATTTTTCAGGTAAGGGTAAGGACGCTTAAGCGAATGACAAACGAAATTCATGATCATCCTATTGGGACCAGCTATATGCTTTCACTTGTGTTTGCAAGATTTTATGTTTTAAATTCCTAGTTTTGACATTTATAACTCGCAATTTTGGTATTCGCATTTTAGATTTTAAGAAAATTTTCTAGATTTATTTTTATGATTTTATGTGTACTCTGCTACTTGAATTTTGGATATTTAATTTTAATGAGGTTATTTAATTTACATTATTTATTTGGTTTTTACTAAGTTATGAAAGAATGTTGTTTTGAATTTCATGCATGCATGTCTATAGTAATGGCCTAGCTTAAGTCTCAGGGAGTCGGGTCGTTACAACATGATTTACACACCCTTCTAACTCACTTTAAAGTTAATTATTTTTCTTAAAAATTAGATTATGGATTCAAATGTTTGAAAAGATGAAAATCAAGGTGATGTAATGATAAGAAACAATGCATAACTTTTTGAAGTTTTGTATGATAACTCTCTATATATTTTTTAAATTAAGCCTATTTCATCTCATGTCTTTACCGTGGTTCTCATCTTTTTCAAGTAAGGAAGTGAATTCTTTACTAAATTTTAAAAATAAGAATAAAATTTCTAAAGCTATTATTTTTAGGTTTTCAAAACTTGACTTAGTTTTTTATAACAAAGTATGAAATTTATGGGTGTAAGAGGTATTTATAGACTTAATTAAATTTTAATAGCTAAAAATAAAAAAAATCAAACGATTACTAAATAAATGTAAATAATTATTAGAAGAACCTAATTAATAATTCTCGAAAATCCTTTTTCTAAGAAAAGTAAATAAATATATAAATAAATAAACCATTCTCGAAAATCCAACTTGTTTCTAGAAATTGGATTAGATTTGAAAAGCTCTTTTGTATATAAATAAATAAACATAGCACCTAATTTCTCTCATTTTCTTTCCTTTCAAATTTGATGGTTCTTATTATCTTCTCAAATTATTAATTGGAAGTCAAAGGCGATTTGGTTAAGATTAATAATTTTATTGAAAATGACTTTAAAACTTGATTGGGTAATTATATATACATATGTCATAGCACACAACTACCTGATACATACATCGTCGTCATCTCATAAAAGCAATGATTATATATAGCATAGGTTCCCTTGCTGCACCTAATCCCATGTTCTCCTGCATCTATATACAGAATTTTTCTAATCTTATTATAAAAATAATAAATTACCACGTGCTAATGTTTAATTAGGTGAAGTAGGGACTAAGCTTCACCCAAGTTTTTTCCCTCTCATTATCTCAACATTTTAACTTCAAAAGTTTCACTATTACACTGTTTATAAAGTTTGATTCAAGTTATTTAAGTTCTTCTCATTTTTAGTTATTTATTATTTCTTAATTTTGTATTCATATATTATCTTAAGTTTTTAATTTTAAATTTTCAATATATAGGCTTATACATGATTTAAATTTGAATTTTTTTGTTTGAATATTTATGTATTTATTTTAAATTTGAATTTAAATATATATTATTTTTATTTTGAATTCTAGATTCACAATAAATATTTTTATATATTATTTTTAATTTGTAGTCCACATTAAAATATTTTCAAAATTGACGATATATAAATTTTATTCATTTAGGCTTTACTTAAAATTTTACAATCATAACATTAACAAAAGATATAATTGAGTTGAATATGAGCCAACCTCATTTAAGGTAAATGAATCGAGTGACAATTAACATTGCACATAAAATTTGGATAACATTTGAATGATAAAACAGGTGTATTATTGTTGTTTACTTTTGCATTTTCATTATCAAAAGTGATTGTAGTTTAGTGGTGAGAATTCCACGTTGTGGCTATGGAGACCTAGCCTCGTATCCCAATAGCCACATTTTTATTAATTTTGTAATAAAACTCGTTTGTATTAGATAACGTAAAATTTTCATTATTGGATTTTATATCATGTTATATATTTTTAATATTATCAACTAAATTATATTTAAACTATAAAAAAATTAACTCTAGTTATTTTTATAGTATATCGCTTGCTTCTATGTTGTTATAATATACCACAATATTCCTTAACTTAGCAGTTTTTATGTAACTTTTCTTGTTGACTCTTTGCTCCCTACTTTCTCTTTGGAGCTTTTCTCACGCCCTTCTTTTATTTGTATATTTCTTTTAATCTCTTCTCTTGTAGAGTACTAAGAATGTGTTAATCGAGTTGAGGTATTTCGATGCACCTATTAACCCTACTCCCAATCCTCATCGTACTTTATCTAATTAATAGGAAGTTCAATTCTTATCCCAATGTAATATTTTCAGTTAGAATTTTAATTTAACCACCTGATGTTATTTATAGGGCGATTTTGATCAAGATTTTACTTATCATTTTTATTAGTGATAGATATTAATAAAAGTTTATTGATACTATGTGATAGATACTGATAGAATGTCTATCAATATTTTTTTTGTTGCTATTTCTGTAAATAGTTTGGCATTTCTTCTATCTGTGAAAATTTTTATTATTTATATATATGTTTTTTCTACTACAACTTTGAGTTTGATTAGCATCAAAGAAGTGAACACAATTCTTGGAGTATTTACTTTGCAAGAAATGCAATTAATGTCCGAAATTAACCAAACCTTTATTGATATTCCCATCATATCCCTCCCAGTTGCTGTTTCAATTGCTCATCATCATCTATTCTCACCGCCTTCCTTTATCCAAATGGCTCATAACATCACCTTTCACATGCAATGCACAACCCCCTCGTCGGCCATTTCCAATGGCATAAAGTTATCGTCATTTACTAAAACAAAAACGACATGTCGTTCAACATGGAGGCTTTCGCTCTCCTCTCTAAAGAACTTGGAGTTTTCAATGTATAGGTTGAGCAAATCTCAGCCTTCTCTTTCTCATACAGAAGTTATGATAAAGGAAAAGCTCAAAAGTCTTGTGGGCCATGAGAGAAACAAGGTGTTCATTGTGGTGCAATTTTTCATTGAATTGGCCAAACTCCTTTTTCACAAAGCAAATAAAATGAAGATGATGGACAATGGATTTATTTTGGATTGTTGGAGATAAAAGTCATCTTGATTCTTTGTATTCATCTACTTTTAATGACATACAAGGTGTCATTGGTATTATAACTTATTTTGATCATAACAAAGATTCTTTCAAGAAATTCAGAAGAAAATTCCTTTGAAGGATAATAGGGATGCACCCATTGTGGCGCATCCCTTTCCACCACTCACATAAAAAAATATTAAAATATTTTTTAAAAAAAAGAAAAAAAGAGCAAAATTTACCATATGACAAGTTATAACTTGGATGGACAATTTGATTGGACAATTTGGTAGGATACACAAAGATGGGTGCTACTCGAGATGCACCTAAGTATTTTTTTCTTCTTTGGGAAGTATGTTTTAGAATATCGTGATCATCAAGAGGAGGATATAAAAAATTGGGAGCCCACCATCTTTGCCCTTCGAGCTTATGATGCATCATGGGTTGTTGCCCTTGCCATGCATAAATTACAAAGAAATTTTAGCAATAGACAATTGTTGAAGAAAATTTTAGGGAGTGAATTTGAAGAGCTTAATGGGAAAATAGGATTCAATAATGGTGTTTTAATGGAACCACCAACTTTTCAGATCATTTATGTGGTGGGTAAGAGTTGTAAAGAGATGGGATTTTGGAGAAAAAAGGTTGGATTTTTTCAACAATTTGATTGGAAATGTTGAAATACCTTGAATTTGTAACATATAGAGACTTCGAGAACTATTTCCTCCATCTCAATCCATTTTATGCTGGGTTTGGGAATAGGGACCCAACTGAATTTAGCTACCTTAAAGTTTGAATTCCAAAAGGAAAAACCTTCATTATTAATACCAAGATGATAATTTGAGGAGGATTCATGAATATGACTCGAAAAACAACATAATCTTGTACCATTTGGTAGCAATAAAATACATCAAAATGTTCATGATTGTAGGGGGTGGTTTTAAATACTACACTTTCCATAGTACCCTGTAAGTTATGGAAATTAAAACTTTTTGGAAGGCTAAGGCTCCTCCAAAGGTTAAATATTTGTTGATGGAAAATTATCCTAATCTCATCCCTTTTAAATTTAATTTGGCTTTAAAAGGTGTCTATTCTGATATATTGTGTTGTTTGTGCGTAAGAAGAATATCGAGACATCTTCCCATATTATGAAAGATGTTTGGTCTCATTTTCTTGATACTAAAGTTGACATTCTTAATCTTTCTAATGCTAGGTCAAGGTGGAGTACCTGATCACTAGTTTTGGATGTTGGCAAAAGTAATTATTATTGCATGGTAGATTTGAGAGACTAGAAATTAAACAAGCTGTTGTTTCAAAGAGTTAATGCTAATATCAATTCCATATGTGATTTATAATCGACAAACATCTTTGTGAAGAGGTGGTCGACTACCAAGAATCTGAAGGAAAAACAATTGTGGCGACCAATCTATTTCTCAGTAAGTTGTTTCTCTTAGATGGTTTCTTCCTTGGACTTTTGTTTTATATTTTTAATAGGAAAGAAAAGAATCTTCATTGATGTATAATGGGGAACAAAAGTAGGTTATAGAAAAGTCTTCCAATTATTTTTACCTAAGAAACGAAAAGATCGAGCAGAAGATGGGGCTCCAATAATTTGGATATTCAATTTTCTACCAAATCTCATTTGTCTTGATATTGATATTATACTCGTCAAATAACATTATACAATTTTCAAATTTCTTCCTCTCCTACCCAAAGTCAGAACTGTGATAAGAAATTTGAGATGTTCAACCTAAAAAATATTATTATAACGATAAAAAAGAATATAATATATAATATATTAGTAGTAAAATGTGATTCATGAGATTTTGAATGAACTATATATAACAATATGCTGGTGAGCTTAATTTTATAAGTATGTAAGGAAAATAAGATATAATTAGTAAGGGGATGAGTGGAAGAAAAGATTGGGTTTGGTGTGTGTTTTTGTTGGTTGTGGTGAATTTGTAAGAAGGCAATGCAATAAGAAGTAGGGATATTGAAATAGGTGTTGTTACTGATCAAAGATTGAGGATAGAAAGAACAATAAAACATAGCCATTGAAATGTCAACTGGGTTAACAATACCAAAATTAAAGCTATTTCATGACGATACTAAAAGCAAGTTAGGTTATAATTTTAAAAATTAGAATTCAGTAAATAACCATTTTATTTTATTTTATCTTTTTGAGTAGTTGGTTAACTATTAAAATATAACATAACAAAAATTTGAAAACTAAAATAAAAATTTTTTTAATCTTTTTAAAGTTAATTATTTTTCTTAAAAATTAGATTATGGATTTAAATGTTTGAAAAGATGAAAATCAAGGTGATGTAATGATAAGAAACCATGCATAACTTTCTGAAGTTTTGTATGGTAACTATCTATATATATATATATTCTCTAAATTAAGCCTATTTCATCTTATGTCTTTATCATGGTTATCATCTTTTTCAAGTAAAGAAGTGAATTCTTTACCAAATTTTAAAAACGCTAATAAAATTTCTAAAGCTATTATTTTTAGGTTTTCAAAACTTGACTTAGTTTTTTAGAGCAGTGGTAGGAAGTAGATAACAAAGCATGAAATTTATTGGTGGAAGAGGTATTATAGACTTAATTAATTTTTAATAGCTAAAAATAAAAAAAATCAAATGATTAATAAAAAAAATCTAAATAATTATTAGTAGGACCTTTTAATAATTCTCGAAAATCCTTTTTCTAAGAAAAGTAAATAAATCGATAAATAAATAAATAAATAAACCATTTTTGAAAATCTAGTTCGTTTCTAGAAATTGGATTAGATTTGAAACGCTCTTTTGTATATAAATAAATAAATATGGCACCTAATCTCTATCATTTTTTTTCCTTCAAATTTTATGGTTGTTACAATCTTCTCAAATTCCTAATTGGAAGTCAAAGGCAATTTGATTAAGATTAATAATTTTATTGAAAATGACTTTAAAACTTGATTGGGTAATTATATATACATATGTCATAGCACACAACAACATGATACATACATTGTCGTCGTGTCATAAAAGCAATGATTATATACAACATAGGTTGCACTTACTGCTCCTAATCCCATGTTCCCCTTCATCTATGCACAAAATTTTTCTAATCTTAGTAAAGAAAAAAATAAATTGCCAAGTGTTAATTTTTAATTAGGTGAAGTAGGGGCTAAGCTTCACCCAAGCTTGTTTCCTCTCATTATCTCAACATTTTAACTTCGAAAGTTTGACTTTTACAGGTTAATTAGATGTAGAAAATAACAAGATATTTAAGTGGGTTTTATTGGGTTTTTGGTGAAATTAAAGGCCCAATGACATTCTGGTAATTTTGGACAAATGACATTTTTTTAATTAATCCCATCTTCATTAAGGCTGGCAATTTTCGTGAGAATCCTAGTGAAAAAAAGTTTGGAAAGCGGCAGCCGACTGGAACACGAAGCTGAAGGGAGAGGCAGTCACGGGTCTTCTCCGGTAGCGTGCAAGCAAGGCAATAGCTGGTTATCGTTCGGCATGTGGTTCATCGGTCAGTGAGCATTGTCTTCGTCCGACGCTGGTTTCGTCTGACCATGGTTCTATCGATGGGCGTGGTTTTCATTAGAGGCGGGTGTATTAGTTCCAGTGGGTATGTGGGTTGTCAGTGACAGAGAGAGACGCGCGGGTCTGCACGTAGTTCGCCGGTCAGAGGCGGGTTAGTGCACTTGATTTGCGCTATTTATTCAGCAGGTTGTTCTCGGTTTCAGAGACGACGTCTAGTGCGAGTCTCTCGGTATCAGTGGGTATTAAAATTACAGATTGGTGATTATTGTTGATTATCTGTAATTGTAAATTCCTTATTGCTCATAATAAAATTAATTCAAGCTGGTTCTCAAAGTGGATGTAGACTAAACTAGTCGAACCACTATATATCTTGGTATTCGTTCTTTACTGCTTTTGTTTTATTCTGCTGATTGTTTGCGTTCTGTTTGGCCATCTAAATTAGGTTCAAAACTCTCACAAGTGGTATCAGAGCATCATTTGATCCAAGGAGGGTGTATAGTAGTGTGTTGCCATATGATTTGTGTAACGACCCAGATTTGTACGCATACAGGAAATTAAATGTCAAATATTAAGCAGGACGAAATTTTATTTAAAGGGGTGAAATTTTAGAAGAAAAAAAATGAATAATTGGAAATTGGAAATTTATTGGATTAATTAGAAATTTATTCATTATCCAAAAATAATGAATAAGGGAGCAGAATCAGGGAGGATTGATTGGAAGTTGGACGCTAGCTAATTCAGGAGACAACGGGCAGTAGATAACTTTTGATTGGACACTACTCATTGGAAGAATTGGAGGTGAATGCCCATATACTCTTAAAATTTGAAAGAGTTAAAAAGAGGAAGTGGAATCCACAAGCAGTGAAGGCAACCACGCGTAAAGACTAGCGAGATTGGAGAGAACATTGGAGAGAGCGAGAGTAAAGAGAGCAAGATTCTTAGTGAGACAGTAGGAAAGAGCGGGAGCAGGAGCGGGAGCAAGAGTGAGAATGGGAGCGGGAGTAGGAGCGAGAGCAAGAGTGAGAGCGGGAGCGGGAGCGAGAGCGAGAGCGAGAGTGGGAGCGGGAGCAAGAGCGAGAGCGAGAACGGGAGCGGGAGCAGAAGCGAGAGCGGGAGCGAGACCGGGAGCGGGAGCGAGAGTGCGACCAGCGACAGCCTGAGCGAGAGCCAAACCAGCGAGAAAGCTGGAGAGAGCGAGATTCTAAGAACAAAGAGAGTGAGATTTGGACAGAAGTGTGGATTATGCATTGAATTTGGCCACGGTCTTATAGATTATACATAGAAAAATCCTAAAATTGAATACAAACAAAGAATGATGACGTAAGGGCAAACGTTAGCCAAGATTAGGTGTCTTATTGAGAGGAATCCTTAAACCTTAAGTAATTCTAAAGAAGCCACCTGTAGGATGATTTGTCACATTAAGAAGAGCTGAAAACTACTATAAATAGGACCCTTTGCCGAAGATTTAACCCATTCTCAAACAAATCTCAGTAACAAAGAATCGTGTGAAAAAGTAAGTGTGAGTGAGGAATTTCTGTGAGATTAAAAGAGAAAAGCTTGGGTAACTGCCCAAATTTCTTCTTTTGATTTAAAAAGGGAAAGCTCTACTGATCAAATCATAAAGAATAATAAGGAATAACTAGATCACGGTAAGTAGTTTATCTCACCCTTTCTTTAAGTGCTCTATGGTAGTGTACCTTTATTATGTTGTATGGTTATGTTAATTGTTATATTGCATTACATGTTTAGAACACGTTTCTTTACAAGGGACCCCATGCATTATGTTTGTTCACGATTACGTTAAAATCAAGTTTTAATTAGGTGTAAGTTATGCTTCCAATCTGATCTTACGTTTATGTTAATGGTTGATGTTGGATGTGACTCTGGCCCTACTGACTGCATGACCCGCTAATCATCAGATGGGTTAGTTTTCGCTTAAGTCCTCATCTTCCTATTAGGGCGGAGAAATTTATGCTTCCAGGGCTGGCAGGGCATGTATGGTTGAACCCCTCCAGGCCTAATCTTACATTATGTTTATGCTAGGGACTAGCAGGGTATGTATGGTTGCACCCCTCTAGTCCGATATTATGTTTATGCTAATGGTTGATGTTGGATGCGACTCTGGCTCTACTGACTGCATGACCCGCTAATCATCAAATGAGTTAGTTTTCGCTTAGATCCTCATCTTTCTATCAGGGCGGAGAGATTTATGTTGGAAGCATAACCGTCCACCACATGTTATTATACGTTTTCGGTCCCGATCATATGTTTTCATGACATGTTGCTTGTGATTGTGCATTTGTCACTACCCCATGTGAGAACTACTTACTGTGTATATTATGTACTCATCCTATATTTTTACAGACTTTGTAGGTAAAGACACAACGTAGATGGCAGAATTGGACGTCGCTCAAATGGCCAACCATCAAACTCACTATTATAGGCATATGCATTTTGTACCACCACGCTATTGTTTTATGGATCCTGGTGTTTGGATAAATAAACTTTTTTTTATATAGTTTTCTATCTAATTAATAAAATTGAGATATGTTCTTTGAAATTTTCACCAAACTCATCTCATGATAGAAAAGTCTAAGTATGCATGTCGTAGCAGTCGGATCATAATGTGTAAGGATCTGGACGTTACACTTTGTTTAGGAGAAGTTTTTTGTTGGGTTTAATTTGACAGATGGCTTCGATGTCTACATGGTTCAAAGTTGTTAAATTTGATGGGAAAGGTAATTTCGGGTTATGGAGGAAAAAGATTAGGGTTATTTTAGTACAACAAAAAGTAGCCAAAATCTTAGACGAAAATGACCTTCCACCAACAATTATAAAACTAAAAAAAGGGATATGGATGAGATGGCCTATTCGACGATATTCTGTACTTGTCAGATGAAGTGCTTAGATTAGTAGATAAGGCCACTACTATAGCGGAGTTATTGAAGAAATTAGAAAGTCTTTATTTGACTAAGTCCTTGCCAAATAAATTATATCTAAAAGAGAAATTCTTTGATTATAAAATGGACTCTAGTAAAGGCTTAGAAGAGAACCTAGATGAATTCCAAAAGATTATAGTTGATCTCAATAACATCGATGAGAAGATGTCGGATGAAAATCAAGTAGTTATTCTTCTGAATTCATTGCCTGAATCGTATCGAGAAGTTAAGGCAGCTATTAAATATGGATGGGATTCATTATCCATGGATATAGTGTTGGATGCCTTGAGAATGATAAACGTCGAGATTAAAAAAGAACACAAGGATAGAGAGTTACTCATGGCCAGAGGCAGAAGTGAAAAAAAGAACGAAAAAGGAAAAGAGTCGAGATCCAGGTTAAAATCAAAGGGGAAAGCCAAAAAGTGTTTCCTATGTCATAAAGAAGGACACGTTAAGACAAATTGCCCTTTGAATAAGAGCAAGGAAGCATCAAGTAGCAAGCATGCAAGGGATTCTAGTGTAGCAAATGTCACTGATGGGTAAGATTCAGCAGAGGTCTTGATGGTGTCCAGTAGGGATATTCAGGATGCTTGGATCATAGATTCAGGGTGCACGTTTTGTATGACTCCTAATCGGGATTTCTTGATTGACTTTCAGGAAAATGATGGGGGATCGGTTTTGCTTGGTGATAATGGTGCTTGTGATGTAAAAGGAATTGGGTCAGTTCGAATTGCAACACATGATGGAATGATCAGAATTCTTACTAATGTAAGTTATGTTCCAGAACTCAAACGAAATCTTATTTCTCTGGGCGAATTAGATAGAGCAGGTTATTCCTATAAATCTGAGAATGGAGTTCTGAAGGTTATCAAGGGTTCTTTGGTTAAGCTAAAGGGACCTTGAGGAATAGTCTTTATGTGTTAGAGGGTACTGCAGTTTCAGGTAGTGCTGCTGTTTCATCTTGGAAAGAAACAGATAAGTCTATGTGATGGCATAACAGACTAGCTCAGGTGAGTGAAAGAGGTCTTCAAGCTCTTTCACAACAAGGTTTTGTTGGAGGTGTTAAAGACATTGAACTCCCATTTTGTGAACATTGCATAATAGGAAAGTCTACTAGAGTGAAGTTTGGGAAAGGGAAGAATTCTACCAAAGGAATTTTGGATTATGTTCATTCAGATTTGTGGGGTCCTATAAAGGTACCTTTTATGGGAGGTTCGAGATACTTCATGTCGATCATTGATGATTTTTCAAGGAAGGTGTGGATGTATCCACTGAAACAGAAGGATGAAGCTTTTGGGAAATTTCTTGAATGGAGAAAATAGGTTGAGAACCAAACAGGTAGGAAGGTAAAGTATCTGAGGACAGACAACGGTTTAGAATTTGTGAATCACAAATTTGATAGATTTTGCAAATCTGAGGGTATTACGAGGCATTTCATTGTTACCTACACTCCACAATAGAATGGTTTAGCTTAAAGGTTCAACATAACAATTATGGAGCGTACAAGATGTCTCTTGACAAATGCTTCATTACCCTTGAAGTTTTGGGGGGAAGCTGCCCAAACAGCCTGTTATCTTATTAATAGGAGTTCGTCTTCCGCTTTAGGCCTAAAGACTCCTCAGGAGATATGGATAGGAAAAGCTCTAAGCTTGGATCATCTCAGAGTGTTTGGATGTTCAGTTTATGCTCATGTTAAGGAAGGGAAGCTGAATAAGAGGGCACTGAAATGTATGTTTATTGGCTATCCTCAGGGTGTTAAAGGATATAAACTTTGTGCTTGGAAGAGGCCAGAAATAAATGTATTATCAATAGAGATGTGACCTTTAATGAAACAGAGATGCCATTTCGTGTCAAAGAGCAGCAGAAACAGCAGACAGTTGATCAGGTTGAGGCAGAGGTTAGAATTGATTCTAAAGCACGACCATCAGTTAGTTTAGGCGAATCCAGTGACTAGTCATCCAGTTCTGATGGTAGACAGCCTCAACTATAGAGGACTTTGATTGATGAGGGAGCTTTCGGTGAAGAAAGTTCAAGTAGCAATGACCTATAGAACTATAAGCTTACACGTGACAGGCCTCAACGGTGAGGCAAGCTCCTACGAGGTATGGTTATGCTGATTTAGTTGCATATGCTCTTACTTGTGCAGTTGATAGTATTAAAGTAAAGCCTCTTACTTTTGAGGAGGCAATTGTATCTGATTCGAAGAAATAACGAAATGATGCTATGGAAGAAGAGTTGTTCTCATTGCAAAAGAATCAAACATGGTCATTGGTTCCAAGGCCTCATAATCAGAAACTCATTCAGTCAAAGTGGATTTATAAAATCAAGCTAGGTACAGGAGGTGACAGCAAGCCTAGGTATAAGGCTAGACTAATAGCCAAAGGCTACACTCAAAAGGAGGGAGTTGACTTTCATGAGATTTTCTCCCCGGTGGTGAGACATTCGTCCATTCGTTTAATTTTATCTATTGTTGTTTACTTTGATATGTTTGTTGAACAGATGGACATCACCACAGCTTTCCTTCATGGTGAATTGGAGGAAGTGATCTACATGGCTCAACCTAAGGGCTATGAGGTGAAAGGAAAGAAAGACATGGTTTTTCATCTTTACAAGTCCATCTAGGGACTGAAGCAATTGCCGAGACAGTGGTATATCAGGTTTGACACCTTTATTTTGAAACAGGGATTTCACAGGAGCTCATATGATGCCTGGTGTACTGGAAACTATCTCATAAAGGTACATATATTTATCTACTTCTATATGTAGATGATATGATCCTAGTGTCTAAGGATTATTCTAAAATCTATGATATCAAGAAACGGTTAAGTAGTGAATTTGAGATAAAAGATTTAGGTGAACTGAAAAGGATCTTAGGCATGGATGTGAAAAGAGATAGGGAGAAAGGTTTGTTAACCATTTCACAGGAGAGTTATGTGCATAAATTGCTTGAGAAGTATAATATGTCTGGTTGTAAGGCAGTTTCGACACCCTTAGCATCTCATTTTAGGCTTTCTTCGTCTCAGTGTCCTGTTACTGAACAAGAAAGGTTAGAGATGGTTAATATTCCTTATTGTAATGTTGTTGGAAGTATTATGTATTTGATGATTTGTACTAGGCCTGACTTGGGATATGCTATGAGTATGATAAGTAGGTTTATGTCAAATCCTTGGAATTGGAATGCAGTTAAATGGGTGCTTCGATATTTGAAAGGTAGTGCCAATGTATCATTGTATTTTAGCAGGGATTGTGATAAATCAGCATTGTTGGAAGGCTTCACAGATGTAGATTACGCTGCAGACCTTGACAAAAGAAGGTCTCTATTAGGTCACATTTTTTGTTTGTTTGGTAATGTGGTCAGTTGGAAGGTTGCTCTACAGTCAGTTGTTGCTTTGTCTACTACTGAGTCAGAGTATATTTCAGTGCGTGAAGCTGTGAAAGAGGTAGTGTGGTTGAAAATGATAGGTGAGTTGTTTTCGCAGGAGTTCATTCCTATCGTCCGTTGTGATAGCTAGAGTGCTATTCATCTTGCAAAGAATCCATCTCATCACGAACGATCTAGCATATCAATGTCAAATTTCATTTTATCAGAGAGGTTGTGGCCCAGAAAGATGTTGAATTGGTCAAGGTTTATACAGTTGAGAATTTGTCAGATATGTTAACCAAGGTTCTTCCAACCCATAGGTTTAAATACCTATTGGAGAATTAGCTTGGCACTTAAATATTCTTATTATGAGGGAGATTTATAGAAAATAACAAGGTATTTAAGTGGGTTTTAATGGATTTTTGGTGAAATTAAAGGCCCAATGGCATTCTGGTAATCATGGACAAATGGTATTTTTGTAATTAATCTCATCTTCTTCATTAGGGCTGGCAATTTTCGTGAGGATCCTAGAGAAAAAAAGACAGAAGCAGCCGTTTTGAAAAAAAGTTTGGAGAACGGCAGCGGGCTAGAACACGAAGCTGAAGGGAGAGGCAATCGCCAGTTTTCTCCGGCAGCGTGCAAGCAAGGTGACGGCTGGTTATCGTTCGACGTGTGGTTCACCGATCAGTAAGCGTTGACTTCGTCCGGCGCTGGTTTTGTCTGACCCTGGGTCTGTCGATGGGCGTGGTTTTCATCAGAGGCGGGTGTCTTGGTTTCGGTGGGTTCGTCAGTGGCAGTGACAGAGAGAGACGCACGGGTCTGCGCATGGTTCGTTGGTCAGAGGTGGGTTAGTGCACTTGATTTGAGTTGTTTATCTAGCGGGTTGTTCTCGGTTTCAGAGACGACGTCTTGTGCGGATCTCTCGGTATCAGTGGGTAATAAAATTACAGATTGATGATTATTGTTGATTATCTGTAATTGTAAATTCCTCTTTGCTCATAATAAAATTAATTCAAGCTGGTTCTCAAAGTAGATGTAGACC
Source organism: Benincasa hispida (assembly GCF_027475165.1). NCBI lineage: Eukaryota > Viridiplantae > Streptophyta > Magnoliopsida > Cucurbitales > Cucurbitaceae > Benincasa > Benincasa hispida. Next base: position 7,127,307 of record NC_143481.1, read on the forward strand.
AAACTAGTCAAATTACTATATAGCTGGTTCTCAAAGCTGCTTTCGTTTTATTCTACTGTTTGTTTGCATTCTGTTTGGCCATCTAAGTTAGGTTCAAAAGTCTCACATTAGATTTATGGGGTTAATTTTTATTTTAATTAAGTAAAACGGGTACTTTCAACTTATTTAGGTAAATGGGGTTGTTTTTTTGTCCTTATCCAAATGCATCTCTTCAAGAGACGTATTCTGGAATATTTTTTTTTTCCGGGCTTGAATGCATCTCTTGAAGAGACGCATTCATTAAAAAAGAAAAAAAATAAGAATGCGTCTCTTAAAGAGATGCATTCATTAAAAAAAAAAATAAAATTAAGAATGCGTCTCTTGAAGTGACACATTCATAAATAGTAATAATAAAAAAAAAGTTAAGAATGCGTCTCTTAAAGAGATGCATACAATTTTAGTAAAAAAAATATATTTCTTATTTTTTATATTTTTTATGGTTAATAATATTTCATTTGTTTAATTCTAAATCATTGTTACCTAAAATCAACTATCTCACTAATCTCGTTTTTTTTTATTTTAATAGTAATATTACTAATTTTGTTACTTTGAGATTAAGAAATTTCTATGATTGATTTGATATACTCAATATTAATTTTAATAGTATTCAATTAGTTTAATTTCAAATCATTGTTTTTGTTTAAAGATGTTAGAAACTTATGCAAAATTATAGATATTATCTTTCGACTATTGTAAATAATATTCAAGGTTCTTTAGGATGTGTTGTAGACTACAAATGCATTTTTATGTTTGAATTTCATTAATAAATTTAATTATATGTACAATTTTCTTTATTCACGACTAGAAGAAGATCCTCTATTACGCTTAGATTGATCATGTTGAGTCACATAGTATCCATGATCGCCACGACCTCTTACAATTGATGGTTGGTTTTCTTTTGTAAAGTGTATACCCTCACCACGATGTCGGAATGTCATGTACTGGTCATGGACATCTGGATGGATATGTAAAGTTTGTCCTTCTTCCACATTTAGTGTACTGAGGGTTATTGGAAAAATTCAAATGTTGAGAGAGAGGGCATCATAGAAGTATGTGTAAAATGATCGAGTGGGGTTGCTGGATATTCATTCCGAACATTAGATGGAATAGGAACATTCTGATGTCTTGCTGAATCACCTTGTTCTTTCATTGGTACATCACCATCGAAATATCACACTCGATATATAGAGGTGAGTCTACGCAAGGCTCTTTTAGCAGACAATGTCAAATTTGGAAGCTCAGCCTGAAAAAAAAATTAATAACAAGTTAAAGACTTTAACAATTATTTTGGTATGCAATAAAGAAATAAAATCAAACAATCATTGTAAACAATAAACTCATAGCAACAAGTGATAGGATGCTTATGTTTTCGTTATGTATTGTTTGCTCACAGTGGAATATCATTCAATATATCCAGGCCCAGTATTTACACCGTTGTTAATAGGAAGTCCATTAACAAGCAAACTTTGATGATTTTCTCAAATTGAAATTTGAGGAGCCAAATATGCAATCCAATCTTGCTCATGCCTACCCCTTAGATCGTGTGAATGGAGTCAGACATCTGTATTGCAAGGTTGATGAATTTGTTGCAACATCCCAAATTGATGTATCACACGATCTGGGTGATGTCACTTCACAACGAAAAAGTATATGAGTGGACATCTGGATGTCCATATCTCATTACCATCAAGATAATATGGCGGCAATAGTCGGATGAGATGATTGTATGGCTCCCAAATAATCTGCATGCATATATGTCAAAATATGAATGAACCAGAAGATTAAAACATTATCAATATATGATATATGAATGAATAAAATATTACCTAGTTAGGCATATGCGTATCCAGCATGTACCTATACTGTATTAGAACATGCTTCGATGCTCTAATTACAGAATAGTTGTCATTTCATCTACAACAATCACAAGTTGAATTTTAGCTATTAGTATTTCATAATGAACACAACAATAATAAGGTAAATATGCTTACCGTACTACAAGTGGTCTGACACCTAAGTTGTTCTCATATCGATAAAGTCATCGAGGCGCCAAAAGAGGAAATCGATCCCATGCCCAAATCTACACCAATTGAAGTGAGCCTGCAATGTCTTTGCCATCTATAACTGCACCCTTGCATAGTTGGCTATATAAACATCCAACCCCCTAATTGTATGTCCCGAAAACGTCAAAATCTACTAAAAGAGGAAGATATGTTAGGTGCACTCTACTGTTGGATTTGTCGAAAAATACCAATCCTCCAATCAACGTGAGAATATAGCTCAAGCATATCATTGAAGTTCCTCTTCTCTACATTATCTGGTAGATGGTCAAAGTTTTTGAATTGACGAGCTAACCATGGTAGGCTAAGACAACCTCCCTTAAGAACAACGTCATTCGTGGTTACGCTTAAAAGAAGGGCACAAAGTTGTTCTCAGTCATAGTGACCTAATCAATGGTCTTCCATTAATCGGGAGTCCAAATTGGATAGCTAAATCTTGAAGCATAATCGTATACTCTCCATGAAACATGTGGAAAGTGTGTGTCTCCTATCGCCATCATTCCACTAATGTCGTTATCAGATGTCAGTCTAGTTGTATAAATTTGATACTGGAGACTCCGTAGAATCCTACAGCTCGTAGATAATTCAATATACGAGGGTCTGGGTCCTCTTGCCTTCGAATAACAGCCTCTCGTCGCCAATAATGCATAGCATCAATATGCTCGTCTTCCCAAACAGCTTCGGATATATGGTTGCACTGTAAGTACAAAGCCGAGTCATTGTATGGCCCTGTGGTAACATCCTCGTCCATCTAATCCTATAAAAACAATATTAAACTTAACTTAAATATTTATTAAAAATCAATGTGATTACAATCAATAAATACAATGATAATTAATAAGAAATACACCCTTCATTGTTACCAGATAAAAAAATTTACAAAAACGAGTCAATAAATAAATAAGTAAAAGAAGTTACAATCCATAAGGACAATTACAAATAAATAACTAAGTCGCATCACGAGCTCGATTGGGACAATTCCGTCTATTATGCCCTTCTTGTCTACAAATTGTGCAACGTGTCTTGTAATGTTCCCTTCAATCCATCTCGTTTTGCATGCGAGAAGTACATGGTCTACCAACTTTTCTAACTCGTGATTCATCCGGATAAATACTGGGAAAGTTAGGTTCAGGCCAACATTTTTTATTGGGGATGGACTCAAATTAGGGTGAATATCATGCCAGTAAGTGGGAATTTTGTAATAGTCTTCAATGTAGTAAAAGTAGTCTAACCCAATGGTCTTACATGCAACCATAGCGTAAGAAAAGGGGATTCCATAACTCTGCCACTTATTGCATGTGCATGTTCTTTCACTTAATTTATTCGATGTGTGGTTCCACCCTTTAGTGTTATTAGGTTGATTGAGGTGGTGAAGTCATACAACCCTATTCGATGGTCAAATATGTTAACGGAATGTTTAGTTGCACGTTGTTTCCAACGAGTTATTTTCTTTACGGCATACCTATGACAAATGCGGCAATTACTTAGAATACCTCTACAGTTAGTATAGAAATATGGGTAACTAAGATGTGAATAATTTACCTTGTGAAACACTCTCCCGATTCATGAGCAATCTCTATTTCTACACGGCGAGTAGCGAAATAAGAAATACTTCAATAGAATGTTGCTTGGACTAATGCAGTGATGGGTAGCTTTTTGGTTCTTTTCAGAACAACATTTGTACTTTCAACCACATTCGTGGTTAGCCATCCATAACGATGACCACAATCATATGACTCTGTCCACTGCTTAGGATCTATGGAAGCAAAATATCATAAGAAATTAGGGTTTGTTGTTCGAAGTTCGGCCATACAATCATTAAACTTTCGAAATTGAAATTTTGATTCTGCACTATACACCAAACTCTTCAATAGACTATTTTTATACTTGTCGTTAAAATTACTCGCCACATGTCGCAAGCAGAATCTATGGTGTACTCTTACACAACCGTTGTTAGGGCTTCTAACGGTAGATATAATGCCTTTGTGTCTATCTGAAACTAGATACATTCCTTCCTTCCATGCACCACATGATCTCATAAATTTCTCAAAAACCAGCCCCATGAATCAATACTTTCCTCCGATACAATAGCGTATGTAATTGGATAGACGTGACCATTTGCATCGACTGAGGTAGTTATTAATAATGCTCATTCATACTTTCCATATAAATGGGTTCCATCAATTAGAAGCAGCGACTTGCAATGCTTGAAACCCTCAATAGTAGGTCCAAATGACCAAAACACACTATTGAACATGACAATCCTTTCATCGTAATCCACCTCATTTAGCCTCCAATGGATAATTGTACCGGGGTTTGTGATTTCTAAGATATTCATCCATCTAGGTAGTAAATTGTACGATTCGATCCAATCTCCGAATATCTTCACAATTTCTTTTCTTCTTCCATCCCACGCTTTCCAGTAAGTAACGGAATAACCATACTTTTTCAAGATAATATCTTGTAATGTTTCGACATCAACTGACGAATTTTTTTTTAACTATACTGCTTACCTCAGACGCAATTAGTTCTGAGTCCAATTGATTGTGATCCTAACTCAGTCTTGCACATACATAGGAATGAGGGCAATTATATTGGTTAATTTCAAATTTACTGTATTTTTTACGATAGACGGCGCGAAGTCTCCACGTGCACCCATTGCCATATCTTTTACACCTAACATCCCATACTATTTTGTTTGACTCAATAACTTCAAAATTTTGATGTCAAATGATTGAATAGCTTTACACTGCATTTTTTAAATCTAATTTGGAATTGAATATCATCCCTTAAGCAATAAATTAGATCCCATATTACTGTCTTCCTCCATTGTCGAATTACGTACAATATTCATGTCGTTCAAGTCTATCTCAGTATATGTTTTGGGGACTTCATGAACGCAATAAATTGACCAGGTAGTTGATCTAGATCAATATCATCATCGTTTATTTCAACTTCTTCATCATTTGTGGCAATAGTTGGATCACAATGCTCATCCTCCACATTATGTGTCACACCCCCTCCCAGATTACCCTTTTATTCTGGAAAAGAATATGACCGTGGTAGTTACTAGCCCTACTGCCAGCACTCACCACCCAAGCCTTCTAATCTTTCTGTCGCTTCCTGAGTTCAAAGAGTAGATTGCCACGTCACCCCACACTTAGTGCCTCCAGCCAGACTAATGATTGAGTTTCTTCATTTAATATATTTCCTTCCCTTCCTTCATAATCCCTATAAACAACATGAATTTCTACTTAATAAATATGTAATATAACATCCTTTTGGCTAAACATGCTTATCTAGGGAACCTAAGTTCGATTTTCTATCCAAAATCTCGATGGCCTCTTCCTCGTATGATAAATCTTCTTTGAGCTGTATCGATTGTGTTGCTAGTATGTGCATAGGATCAGACACGTATTTCCTTAGCATTGACACATGAAATACGTCGTGAATATGAGCTAGCTCCATCGGTAACTACAACCTATAAGCTGTTGGACCAACCCATTCCTCGATTTCATATGGTCCGATGTATCGTGGACTTAACTTCCCTTTTCTCCCAAACTGGAGAATTTTTTTCCATGGGGACAGTCGAAGAAATACCCGTTCTCCGACTTCAAATTCTAGTTCTCTTCTTCGCTTATCAGCGTAGCTCTTCTGTCTATCGTGAGCGCCTTAAGATTATCCCTGATAAATTTCATATTCTCTATTGTTTGTTGAACTAATTCTAGATTCAATAATTGTCATTCTCCGACTTTGTTCTAGCATACTGGGTCCTGCAAGATCGGCCGTACCATGCTTGTTGACAGAAAAATCTGAGAGACAAAGACCAGCAGGATTACTCAATCCACTCCCAGTGCCTGAGTGGAAGTGGGAGCATGTGGCAATGGACTTTCTATTTGGATTGCCTAAGATACCCTCAGGATTTGATGGCATTTGGGTAATAGTCGATAGACTAACCAAGACGATCAAGTTTATATCAGTAAAAGTTACTTTTACATTAGACCGTCTAATTAAGATTTATGTGGATAGGATAATCTGTCAATATGGAGCCCCAGTGTCGATAGTGTCAGACCGGGACTCATGGTTCACTTCAAAATTTTGGCCTAGTTTATAGAAGGCTATGGGCACTAAATTGCATCTCAGTACAACTTTTCATCCACAAACAGATGGACAGTCAGAAAGAACTATACAAACATTGGAAGATATGGGCACTAAATTGCATCTCAGTAAGAGCTTGTGTACTACAATTCAAAAGAAGTTGGGAGACACACTTATCGTTGATTGAATTTGTCTACAACAATAGCTATCATTCTAGTATCGGAATGGCTCCCTATGAAGCATTGTACGACCAACCTTGCAGGACCCCAGTATGCTGGAACGAAGTCGGAGAATGACAATTATTGGGTCGATTAAGAATAAATATCTGTTACCACGCATTGATGATTTGTTTGATCAGCTAAGAGGAGCCACGTTGTTTTCGAAGATAGGCTTGAGATCGGGTTATCATCAACTGAAAGTGAGAGAAGTCGATATTCCTAAAACTACATTTAGAACAAGATATGGACATTATGAATTCCTGGTAATGCCTTTCGGATTAACAAATGCCCCTGCGGTATTAATGGATCTCATGAAGAGGATATTTCATTCCTACTTGGACCAGTTCGTAATAGTATTCATTGATGATATATTAGTATATTCTGGTAGTAAGAAGGATCATATTACCCACCTGAGGATAGTATTGCAGATGTTGCGAGATAGGCAGTTGTATGCTAAATTCAGTAAATGTGAATTTTGGTTAGATCGGGTAGTATTTCTTGGGCATGTTGCTTCAGCAGAGGGCATTAGTGTAGATACCCAGAAGACGGAAGCAATAATAACTATTGGGAACGACCCACAATCATTTCAGAAATATGCAGTTTCCTATGGTTGGTAGATTATTATCGGAGGTTCGTGGAGGGTTTCTCTAAGATAGCTCTTCCGTTGACAAACCTGACCAAGAAAGGCGTGAGGTTTGAACGGTCGTTGGAGTGTGAACTATGTTTCCATGAGCTGAAATGGAAACTAGTATCAGCATCAGTGCCTACCTTGCCTATTCGAGGTAAGGAATTTGAGATTTAATGCGACGCATCCTGACAAGGATTGGGATGTATGTTGATGCAGGATGAGAAGGTGATTGCATATGCCTCTCGTCAACTTAAGAAACACGAGGGAATTTATCCCACGCATGATCTGGATTTGGCAGCAGTTGTTTTGGCTCTAAAGCTGTGGAGACATTACCTATTTAGAGAGAGCTGTAGGATATTTACATATAACAAAAGCTTAAAATATATCTTTGATCAAAAGGAATTGAATCTAAGACAATGAATATGGATTGAGTTGATTAAAGATTACGACTGTTCCATCGAGTACCACCCTGGTAAGGCTAATGTTGTGGCAGATGCACTAAGTAGGAAATCCTCGGGACCCAAGGCCATTATTGGTTCAATAAGAGGAATGCAATTGCAGGAGTTTAGGAATTCCAGAACCACCTTATCAGTGGAACCGTCAAGAGGAATGATAGCTACTTTTCAGATAACGCTGACCTTAGTAGAAAACATTAAGCGGGATCAGTTGGAAGACCTTGATTTTCAGAAGATTGCTGATGATGTGAGTAAGGGCATTAGGGTTGACTTTCAACTGGGAACAGACAGTGTACTAGAAAAGATTTATGTGGATAGGATAATCAGCCAATATGGAGCCTCAGTGTTGATAGTGTCGAATCGGGTCTCGAGGATCACTTCAAAATTTTGGCCTAGTTTACAGAAGGCTATGGACACTAAATTGCATTTCAGTACAGTTTTTCATCCGCAAACAGATAGACAGTCGGAAAGAACTATACAGACACTGGAAGATATGTTAAGAGCTTGTGTGCTACAATTCAAAGGAAGTTGGGATACACACTTGTCGTTGATTGAATTTGCCTTAGAGAAGATTTGTAACTGGAATCGTGATTCAAGTGTTTTTTCAAAGGTATGTCTTGAAACCCTCTTCATAGTTTATAGAGCGTATTTTATTCAATGCCAAAATTAATGAGTTAGAATACTTAATAATCCATTTTTCTTCCACTGCATGTTTTCTAACAATAACAATTGGTATCAAAGCATTATTTAAGCATTCAATTTGGTTTAATTTTGGCTTGGTGGGTGTTTTTTCATAAGATATATGAAAATAGTAAACTGATATGGATTTCCGAGTTTTGGCATTAAAATCTCTTCAATTCCTTAGTTAAATTTGTAATTGGCTCTTGATTGATGAGTTTATATGTGTGCTCAATAGTTTGTAATTTATTTGGAGTCATTAGAGTTGAAATTAAGATGTAATTGAAGAAAGAAGTGAAGAAAACCGAGTTGTAGAATTCTAATGCGGAGCTTCTATCCAGGCAACATTGCAAAGTTGCCCTTGAGCGTTGCAATGCTACCCTTGAGCATTGTAACGCTGCCCTTGAGCATTACAACGTTGCTCATGTTACTGTCCAGAAGTTGAAGAACGCCCACAACGTCACAACGCTGGGGTGAGAGCATTGCAACACTCCTCACCCCAACCCAGCATGAACGCTTCAACCCAAATCGACGGTCCAGCTGAATCGGTCTGACCGGTTTGATTTAAGAAGGTTTGGTGTAACCTAATTCAATCCGGTTCAGCCACTTTTGAAAGTTTGAAGGTCCGATTCAAGCCATTCGGGTCCAGTTTGGGGCAGTTCGAGCGGTCCAGAAGCATTTTGTAGTCAGTTCTTGCTGAATTTTGTAATAGTTAGCTCTTTGTTTGCTTGAAAATGCTAAAACTAAAACTATATCAGTATGTGTTAAATTATTTATACATGTGATGTATGGTATAATTAAATAAATCTTGTATGTGCATAAAGTATGCCATATAGATTTAAAATCCCACCATAGGAAGCATGTTACATGCATTGTAAGTATGTTATAAAGTGTTATAATATATAGTATGCATGTTTAGGGTTTCTTTTATTTAATATTGAATGCCTTTGATGTATGTTGTGGATGCTTATCATGACTAAAATTTTGTAAGTTGTTATAAAATTGGGCTAGACATTTAAAATCCATAACAAAGAACAGTTGCATGCTCATGAGGCTAATCACCTGTTTTAATAGTTAAAATAGGTCGACATTTTGTAAAAGACGGTTACAAACTTAACCGGTATATAATCTTGTCTAAGTCTGGGGGTATTTAAGTTGACGATCTGCGAAACACCTCCTACCTAGGGATTATGGCCAAATTATTGAGCGTTTCCTACCGGTTTTATGTGAAATACGTGAGCGGTGTGAGGTTTTAAACTGGTTTATCACCTAGACATCGTAGGTTAAATTCAAATATAAACGTTATACTTGGATAAAAAAACCTAGACTTAGGTTATTTAATTAGTCGGAACAAGCCTAAGAAAATGTATACCCAGTTTAATGTTAGAACACTTTAATGGGAGTTTAATAACATATATGATATGCTATTAAAACACTTCAGTGAAAATAAAAATAACGTATATGATATGTTAGAACACTTCAGTGGGTGATTAATAAACATATATGATATGATTATTTATTTAGCTCTCGCGTCCCTAAGAGTTCACGATCGAAATTCATGTTTCACTTCGTGTCACCCTGGGAGTGACCTCCATTAGAAAAGTGTTTACATGAATCGAGGTTTTCATGAATAGGGGAAGTTGTTCACCATAAAATAAAATGTGATGTTTTGATTTTAATTTTCACGTCCCAAGATGTTCATACTGTGAGGTTCATGTGGCACTTCATGTCACCTTGGGACTTACCTCCATTCGGAAAGTATTTTTCATGAGGTCAAGATCAAAGTGAATGAGGGAAGTAGTTTATAGTAAATGGGTGAAGGATATGTGTCAACGTATCCTACGGTCTCTTTTGTTTATTTGGACCGTTAGATTTTTATGTTGTGCTTGCTTGTCGTCTTTAAGTCGGCCTCGCTAGTCATTTTAGTGACAACTATCCCTTCGGAAGGTTTTAACATAGGATTCAAACAATGCAAACTCTAGAAATGGATAGGGTTTTTAAAGTCGTTTTCAACTTTGACTTTCCAATTCGGGAGCTTCGTAGGGGCCAACTTCTGAGGTCTGAAAACAGAGGTTTACATTTACAGAATTACTAAAGTGTTAGTAATTTTTGACAAAATATGGTAGCTAAATGACTATCAAAATATGAGTTATTCTGGGGATAATATTTAGTCAAGAATGTCTTGCTGTAGTGTCCTTGCAAAAACAATCTTGCGTACATTATTACTTTGCTAAAACTTGATTAGGTTTAAAAAGCAATTCACTGATAAAATTTGTTTATATTTTTCAGAATGATGAGTTCTTTAGTACAATAGTTGGCATTTGATAAACTTACTGGGGATAATTATGCAACGTGAAAGTCAAACCTTAATACTATACTGGTGATAGATGATCTACGGTTCATTTCAAGAAAGGAGTGTCCTTCTATTCCTGGCTCAAATGAAAACTGAAATGTTCGGGATGCATACAACAGATGGATCAGGGCTAATGAGAAAGCCCATGCCTATATTCTTCCAACATATCTGATGTCTTGATGAAGAAACATGAGAGCATGGGTACTGTTAGGCAGATCATGGAGTCTCTCCGTGGGATGTTTGGACAATCGTTCTTCTCCCTGAGGCATGATGCTATTAAATACGTTTACAACTGTCGTATGAAAGAAGGGGCCTCTATTAGGGAACATGTCTTGGACATTATGGTCCATTTCAACGTGGCAGAAATAAATGATGAAGGAACTCTTAAATAAGAGAACTGTTGAGCGAAAGCAAGATCATTCTGAACCCACTGTGAAAGAATAAAGCATTTACGAACATACAACCACAATTATGCATCATCGAGTAAATTATAGCATGCTTTCATGTAAAAACAAAGGGAATCGAGTGACATACCTTTGAAGAACTCTTCTTCAAGTATTCCCTCGATCAACACCAGTCATGCGTCCCCGCAAACTCGATCGAATTCAACGAACAACCAGTGAATTCCATGAACTGTCTGATCCTCGAACACAATTGAGTAAGACACGATCCTCGATCCTCGAATAGAAACACTTAACACTACCACTCGGTTGCCTTGGTATTTGAGAATTCAGGAAGTGTGGGCTCTGTGTGGATTTGGTAGAGGGAAGGAGGAACGCAATGATCAAGTAAACGATCAAGTGAGTGGGAGAATGTCTAAGTCTATCGTATAAATAGGGTATTCGATCTTCTAGTAAACGAGAAGCTATCGTCTAGTAAACTCAATGTCTCATCGTTCATTCTCTTAAAGGCTATCGTATAGCTCTTTCTTTTTCACTCAATCGTTATGGATGCGCTTATGAAAAAAAATGAAACCTTCACTTTTATTCATCACTTATTAAAACTGATAGTAACTTCCCACTCAAAACATTTAAGGAGAAAATGTAACCAACCACTAACAATTATCGTATAATTGTTTTATTAAAAATAAATATAATAACTAATTTATCATATTATATTTATACCTATAGTTTTAATATCACATCATGTGTAATATTTAAACCATAGTTCTTTTTCTTCTTAATGATATTTAATATAAATCATATTTATATTAATTCCTCCAATTAATGTATTTAATACATGAAATGAATTATATCACATATAATTGAATCAATTTAATTATATCATATATAATCAAATTCCCTCTTGTTAATTTGAACACTTCAAACTATCTCAACTTGAATCCATTGAGCTACCAAAAGGACCTTATGGACCTGTAGCTTGAAGCTCCAATGGTACGTGAATAACTGACTAAACTCTTTAATCACAATATCCACCATCCGTTAACTATCGGGCATTCCACTAAAGACCGACGACTGCACTCTTTGTACTACAGATATATTTTTGTGTCCATTGGATATAACCAATCAATAGTACGATGACCCATCATAAATCGCTCGTAAGTACAACTGGTCCAATTTATCGTTTTTCCCTTATAGTTACATCTAACTCCTTAAGTACCACTGAATCCTCTAATGAACAATACATCATAGTCCTACTATGAGTGAACACTTCGAGCCATGAGAAGGTGTGACGCCACATTGTTCAAGCCCTGGAATCAGCCCTTAAGGGAACAATCTATCTACTTACCCTTGCTTTGAGGAATGAGTGAATTCAGGCTTGTGTAGCTGAGTTCCCAACTCCCCAATCAGAAAAATCCCGAAAGTGGTAGCTTTGAGTCGGCGATCTGGCCACTCACACCCATGCAAATCAAAGGATCGCTCTCATAAGCAAAAGTTCCCAACTCACTTGGGATTAAAGTCATGTTACCTATGGTCATTCTAGTGAAATGAAAGTCTTTGTCATGAGCGGAAACACTTAGTAATTTTTGTAAGTGTGACCCTCCATTTTCAGACCTCAATGATCGGAATCTTTATGCTCCCGAAGTTGGAAAGATAGGAATTAAAATGGACCTGAGAGACCCTATCTATTTTTAGAGTTTGCAAAGTTCTGAATCTTATAATACAGCCTTCTGATTGGTAAGGTCGCTCTAGGGCAGACATGCAGGCGCATTATAGGAATCTCACGGTGCGACTTAATGGAAGAGACCGTAGGATGTGTTGACACACTTCCTTCTCCCACATACTATGAAAAACTTCCCCTATTCACCTTGGTATTGACTCATGCAAACATTCTCCAAATGGAGTTCGCTCCCAGGGCGACCCAAAGCCAAGCATGAATCTCATGTGTGAACTCTTAGGGACGCTAGAGCTAAAATTACATTACTTCTCTCCAACTGAAGTATTCTAGACGCTTAGGGCATAAAATACTTAGTGATACATTTCGGCTAACTAAACATATTCTAAGTTTAGGTGATTCATCCGAGTATAACTTTTATACTGGATTTTTAACCTACGATGTCTAGGTAATAAACAAATTTTATTACCTCACACCGCTCACGCATGGTCATAAAACCAATTTAACCTAACTCAAACGCTGGCTCGATCCCCAGGTAGTAGATGTTCTGTGAACCGTCAACTTAAAAACTTTCAACCTTAGTCATCTTATCTGACTTTTTGCCAAGATCTTGTTGGGTGAGTTTTCAACCTTAGTCATCTTATCAAACTGGCTCAACCAGGTCAAATGAATTGGTTCAGACTGTTTGAACCGGCTGGTCAACGTATGCTGGTGCAGTCAATGGAAGTGCGGGTCGGGTCGATGGAGGTGGAGTGGGCGCACGGGCACACGGGAGGCGCGCGGGAAGCTTCGAACCAGGTCGCGCAAATCGGAGCGGGCAAGCACTCGGGTCAGATCCGGTCGGGTAGGCGTGCGAGCTTCTTCGAACTGGGTCGGGTTGGGTCTGAGAGCCTTCTCTCGGGTCTGGTGGCCAAATTCGGGTCTGTGAGCAATTTTTCTTCATTTTTGCTACTGTTCTCTCTCCCGAAATCAAGAAATTACAGCATAATCCTCAACTCTAATGACTCCAAAAAATTTACAGACCCTTTTACACACATTAACACTCATAAATATGTGAGCAATTACAAATTTTCACAAGAAATTTAAAGAAAAACAATGCCAAAATCATAATAAATCCACTATAGTCCATATTACATTCAACAGTTGAATAGAAAGGAAAAAAACACCCACCAAAAGCATTTGAGCGTAATTAAAGCATGCTCTGATACAACGATGGAACACGAGACGTACGCTATGGAATTAGGACCTATTACACTCTAATTGCTTTTAATTTAAAGGAAAAAATGCATGCAATTGAAGGAAAAACAGTAATTAAAAATTAACTTTGAAGCTCCCGAAACGCTTTTCCTCGTTGAATCTCGACCCGAACTCTTCCGAATCACCACTAGAGTTGACGTACTATCCTCTAGACTCAGAACCAGAGTGTGGGTCCCGGTGGATGAAGAACCCGAGAGAGAGAAAGAGTTGGAAAAAAGAAATGGAATTTTGGATTAGGTTTGGGTTTTAAATTTTTCTCCAAAAAAATTTGATTTTTGCCCAAATTTATAAAAAAAAATTTGGCAAAATGGAAAAAACTTTTTTCATTCAAAATGAAAGCCCATTTTATAAAAAAAACCATGCAACAATTGCATGAACCAAATCCATAAAAACCCAACACCTATAATCCACTATCTTAGTGGGCTTAATTTCTCCACTATAAGCCAACACCTAGCCCACTATTTTGTTAGTGGAATTATCCAACAAAAGTTTGGATTTTCCCACTAACTTTAGTCAAAGGGCAAAATAGTCATTTGGTCAAAGTCAAACTTTGACCACAAAGTCCACATTTTGACTTTTTATGATTTTTTCCGTATTGACTAATTTTGACCTCCCGAGCATGAATCCGCTTTCATTTTCTTAAAATTCAAATCACATTTGAATATAAGGTCAGTCAAAGTTTGACTTTTCAAAGTCAAAAGTCAACTCTTTGACTTTTTATATCTTTGACCATTTCCATCATTTTCGAGCTTCTGAATATGAACGTATTCATATTCTTGATATTTAAATCACATTTAAATATTAAAGTTGTATCTCTAAACTGAAAAACCTGACCACTATATCACATATACTTGTTGGTTTCTCTCTCTTCACCTAATTCGAAGAATTCAAATTATTCTATCATAGTGTTCTAAGTTTATTCCATATGAGCTAGTAGGGGAATCTAATGGACCTATAGATCATGGGCTCCAACGATCGGAGATTAGCTAGTTAAACTCTTTAGACGAAGCTAATCAACATTCGTTAACTAATAAGTCATTCCACTATAGTCCCGTAGCTGCACTCTCCTCACTATAGATATATTTGTGTCCATTTGATATAACCATGATTAGTAAGCTAATCCTTCATAGGTTGTTTGTTATCTCGGCTGGGTCATAAAAATCGTTTTATCCCCAAGACTACATCTTGTTCCTTAAGTTCCACTGATCCTCTAATGAACAATTAATTTAAGGTCCAACCTATAAACTGAATCCTTCTCGGGCCAAGGAGAGGGTGGGGCCCCTTTTTCAAGACCTAGATTTAATACTAAAGGGAACAACCTATCTACTATCCCTATAACGGGTAAGAGTGAATTCCATCTTGCACCCTATGTTCCCAGCTATCCACCCGATCCTACCCCTGAAATGGGAGGCTTATTGGGCCAGCGATGATGAGCTGCCCTCACCTATGCAGATTTAAGGATAATTCTGAGTGAACAGGAGTTCATAGTTAGCTCAAGATTAAGATTAAGTTACCTAGGTCATCAATTAATGAAATAGTCAGTTTTATATATAAAACGACATTTAGAACATAAAAAGTGACTATTTCATGGTTCAGTCTTATGCAAACTCATTGCATAGGATACCCTCACTCATATATCTCTATATGAACAATTCAAGATCACATTGTTTGTACTAACTGCAAAGTGGGCTGCATCCATACTGTCCTCAGAATAAGGCGCCTAACCTTATTCATATACTATAGACCATTTTGGCTATATATTTGAACTTGATCCACATTTATGTCACTACATAAAGTTCAAACTACATTAAATAGCCTCAGGACCTTAGTTTATTGGATTCAAGATTACAATTTCAATAACAACTTTATTGAAAAACAAAACAAAATATGTTTATTAATATACAAACTACGAGTTTTAGGACATAAAATCCAACATTTACAACACTTGTAACATCTACAAAGCGGACCGTATCCGTAGTGTCACCAAGATAAGGTTTCCCTCCTTTATCCATATACTACAGACCATTTAGGTTATCACTTAAGGCATGATGCACTTATATGTCTCTACATACATGCTTAAGTTATAATGATAACCAGGGATCTTATTTCATTAGCTTGTGTTAATGCAACTAAAATCTCTCATATTTCATAGACAATAGTAAAGAAAATATCTCATATTATTGAAGGAAATCAGACATGAGGATTTCCATGAGCAGCGGAAGGATCATTCCAAATTTCAATCGTATATGAACATACACAATTTACAGTTACAAATGGAAACAATAGGCTATGCGCAAAACAGAAATTACAACATGCTTTTCTACAGATCAAGGGAAAGAATTAACATACCTTTGAAGACTCATCTTCAAGATCCATCCATCAAGAATGCTCGAACAATCAGCAACATTCGAACGCTCGTACAACACGACCGCTACACTGCACGATCACAACGAACTCAAACAAAGCGATCACATGGGTCACAAACACTCCGAACACCATGAACGACCTCCATAGAACCTCGACTGTGTCGAGTTGAGTATGACAACACCATAAAGCTTACCTTGGTAATCTCGGTGTGAGAATCCAGAGTGTGGGCTCTGTGTGGACTTGGTTAAAGGATGAGACTAGAGGAAGAACAATCGTGTAAACGATTGAGCAAGTGGGAGATGTCAAAGCCTAACATATAGGACGATGCCCAATCGTTTAACGAAAGTTATTTGATCGTCTAGCTAAAGCTATGCGATTGTTTAGCTCATCGGCCAACTGAGAGTCTATCGTATAGAAAATCTCCACGATCGTCTAGTCTCTCCAAGTTGTCATTTAGTAAATTGAATTTACTTGACAACCTTTCGTGAGAACTTTCAGAGATTGGAAATCTCAAATCAACATTACTAAAATTAGGAAAACATTTTTCCTTTTATCTCACGGTTACCATGAAGCCACCAATAACCTCCCACTCAATTGCTTATTAGAGAAAAATAGATAATTATCCAATAATTAATATTATTATAAATATTAATGATAACTAACTTACCATACTATATTTATAACCTATAGTGTTAATATTTCATCTCATGAAACATATAAACCATAGCACTTTTTCTATTTCATGGTCTTTAATGTAAATCTCATTTACATTAACCTTCCACTTGATGTATCTCACACACCACACCGATCATATCATATATAACCAAAACACCTGTTGTCAATTTGAACATTTCAAATCAACACCAACAATAGATCCTCAACTTGAATCTATTGAGCTACCAAGGGGACCTTATGGACATGTAGCTCGAAGCTCCAACAGTACATGAATAACTGACAAAAACTCTTTAGTCACGGGATCCACACCAATTAACTGCCAGACACTCTACTAAAGATCGACAGTTGAACTCTCCTTATATATATGTGTCCATCTTAACCAATGAATAGTGTAATAACCCTTTACAGATCGCTCGTAAGTACAGCTCGGTCAATAATCGTTATGCCCCTGTAGTTACATCTAACTCCTTAAGTACCACTGATTCCTCTAATGAACATACGTCATAGCCCTACTATGACTGAGTCCTCTCTTCTAAAGAGAAGCTGTGGCCACTATGTTCAAGCCCCAGAATCAGCCCTTAAGGGAGCAATCTATCTATTTACCCCTGCTTTGGGGAAGAAGTGAATTCCATCTTGTGTAACTGAGTTCCTAGCTCCCAAATCAGACAAGTCCCCAAAAAGGTAGGCATGTTGAGTTGGCAATCTGGCCACTATCACCCATACTAGTCAAATGACCGCCTTCAAAGGCAAGAGTTCCCAAAACACTCAAGATTGAGGTCATGTCACCTATGGTCGTTTAGGTGAGATGTAAGTCTCTAGTATTAACGGCATACAGAGGCGAATCATCTCGTGGTCTGGTCTTAGACAAACTCTTTGTATAGGAAACCCCCGTTCGCATGTCCCCACATGAATGGTCAGGATCTATCATCTATAGTAGTTTACAACACTTGCAAACCTCTACAAAGCGGGTTGTATCCGTGGTGTCACCAGGATCAGGTATCCCACCTTAATCCTTATACTACAGACCTATTTAGGTTATCACTTAAGGCATGATCCACTTGTATATCTCATATACATGCTTAAGTTTACACACAATAATCATGGAGCTTTTTTTATTGGATATGAGTAAATGTCGGAATGAAATAACACTTATTTTATTCATAAAAAATGTGTATAATTACAAATAACGAGACTCTGGGAGAATTAGGACACCAATCCCAATAATTATTACATCACAAATGTTTGTTCATACACGTGTTTACAAACTACAGAACCCTACGAGATTTAGGGCATCAACCCCAACAAAACAATAAACTAGGTCACAAAGGCCCTGTAGATAATCTCTCACTTGCCCTAGTCCTGCCGCAGTCGGTCTCGTAGACCCATGCTCTATAGGTGACCTTAAAAAACTGTAGCTCTGAGAGCCTCTGTAAACGTATCAGCAACATTGTGCTCTGAAGCTATCTTCGTGACTATCACGTTCCCTCGATGCACAATCTCGTGGATGAGATGGTATTCCACTCTATATGCTTGCCGCATTTGTGACTCCTAGGCTCCCTGGAATTCGCCATATCACCACTATTATCACAATAAAGGATAGATAGCTAAGGACAAAGCTGGGGATTCTGACTCATAATTAATTTATTATAAATAAATATAATAACTAATTTATCATATTATATTTATAACCTATGGTTTTAATATCATCATATGTAACATAAAAACTATAGTTCTTCTTCTCCTTTATGGAATTTTAATATAAATCATATTATATTAATTCCTTCAATCAAATAATGTATCAAATACATTAAATCAATTATATCACATATAATTGAATTAATTTAACTATATCGTTTATAATAAAATTCTCTCTTATTAATTTGAACACTTCAAACTAACCCGAAAATTGATTCTCAACATGAATCCATTGAGCTATTAAAGGGACCTTATGGACTTATAGCTTGAAGCTCCAACAGTATGTGAATAACTGATTAAACTCTTTAATCACGATATCTACCACCCGTTAACTGTCGGACACTCCGCTAAAGATCGACAGTTGCACTCTTCGCACTACATATATATTTTTGTGTCTATTGGATATAACCAATCTACAGCACGATGACCCTTCACAAATCGCTCGTCAGTACAACTAGACCAATTTACTATTTTTCCCTTGTAGTTACATCTAACTCCTTAAGGACCACTGATTTCTCTAATGAACAATACTCATAGTCCCACTATGAGTAAACTCTTCTCAGGCCAAGAGAAGATGTGGCACCACATTTTTCAAGCCCCGGATTCAGCCCTTAAGGGAGCAATTTATCTACTTACACTTGCTTCGGGGAAGGAGTGAATTCCGTCTTATGTAGTTGAGTTCCCAACTCCCCAATCAAACGAATCCTCAAAGTGGTAGGTTTGAGCCGGCGATCTGGCTACTTGTACCCATGCAAATCAAAGGACCGCCCTCATAGGCAGGAGTTCACAACTCACTCGGGATTAAGGTCATGTTATCTATGGTCACCCTAGTGAAATGAAAGTCTCCGTCATGAACGGCGTTATATAATAAGACTAAACATTTCGTGGTCTGGTCTTATACAAACACCTTTGTATAGAGCATCCCTGCTCGCATGTCTAATACATGAATGATAAGGATCAGACCAGTTGTAGCACTTTACAACACTTGTAACATCTACAAAGTGGGTCACACTCGTAACGTCACTAGGATAAGGTTTCCCTCCTTTATCCATATCCTACAGACCAATTAGGTTATCACTTAAAGCACGACTCACTTGTATGTCTCCACATACATGCTTAAGTTACAACGATAACCGAGGATCTTAGTTTATTGGTTTGTGGTTAATGCAACTAAAATATCTCATATTTCATAGATTGAAGTGAATAAAATATCTCATATTATAAATCATCAAACTGTTTGTTCATACAAATGTTTACAAACTACAGGATGCTAGAACATTTTGGGTATCAACCCCAATGGGTGCACGATGGAATTCACTCCTACCCGCTTTTAGGAATAGTAAAGAGGTTGTTCCCTTAAGTGTTGACTCTGGATCTTGAACAAGGGACCTCACCCTCTCATTGGCTCAAAAGGGGCTCGATTTGATGATCAGATCACAAACCAATGTTCACTAGAGGATCAGTGGGACTTGGAATAAGAGAAAGGGAATTTATTCTATGACCGACATGACCGAGTGGGACTTTCTCTTCTTTACTAGTCTAGTGTACCCGTAAATGAACTAGTTGTTGTTGCTGTTATTACCCTTGCTAATATAATCTAAATAGTAGCAGTAATATTCTTTTTGAAAGCATTCCTATTTGAATGAATTTTTTCCCAAAAGGTATATGGATTCCGGATCATAAAGAAAGGGAATTTATTCTGCGACCGATGTGACCGAAGATTGAATTGGTACCACCGAACTAGGAACTGATGGAATTGATGATTTGGACAGGGTGCGGAAGAAGAAAGAAAAAGGTATAAGTAGAGGCTTTTTTTGAAGATAAAGGCTGGAAAGATAAAGGTAGAAATCGAGTTCCAAAAGGAATTGACTCCTCAGAGGGGGTAGGAGAACTAAGCTAAGTAAGAAAGTCTTTCTAGTGGGGGGAGCAGAGTTATAGCGATTGAACTCTTTTCCTAAGGGTTATTCCTCAGATTTTTCATAGCCAAGGTCTTTGGGTATAGGGCAATAAAGAGTTCCGATTGGTAATACATACGAGGCTTAGGTTTTTTTTCCTCAATTGGGAATCTTGCCCGACCCCGAGCAAGGGCCTAGTTCACGTACGTAAAGGGAAGGGTGGGGTAGGTCTTTCACTCTTTTTTTTTATGACGTCAATAGATGAGTGAAGCGAAGGGACGAGACACCGTTAGGCACGAAAGGAGTTCCTTCCAGGAGAGCATGTAATTGAAGAAAATCAAAACCAGGCCTGGCCTTTTTTCTTGCAAAGTTTGGCTAAAAGCTTGATTTTCCTAAATATTGGCTAGCTCAAATAAACATTCCAGCTATTCAAAGAAGATGGTCCTGAGCGGATGATCTTCGGATTCCATAACAGCACATCCAACGGCTATTCAAATGGATCTAGTTCCTACCCGCCCACAACCCTTCTTGGGAATGGAATCCTATCGACTGGGTACTTTTAGACCAAAAAGATTTGAGCAACTTTCTCTATGTTGGTCTGCTTTCTTCTTTTCTTTTGAATCACAGGAGAACGAGGAACTACATGCTCGTGTATGGTACTAAGGATTTGATCCTTACTGGATACACTGACTTTGATTTTCAAACCGATAAAGATGCAAGAAAATCTTCATCAATATCAATGTTCATTCTAAATGGAGGTGCAGTAGTGTGAAGAAGTGTGAAGCAAAATTTTATTGCGAACTCCACAATGGAAGCTGAATACTTAGCTGCATGTGAAGCAGCAATGGAAGCAATATGGTTGAGGAAATTCTTGACAGATTTGGAAGTCGTTCCAAATATGCATCTGCATATCACCCTATCTTGTGATAATAGTGGTGCAGTTGCAAATTCAAGAGAACCAAGAAGCCATAAGTGCGACAAGCATATTAAGCGCAAATACCATCTTATCCGGGAGATTGTACATAGTGGTGACGTTGTACTGACCCAGATATCTTCTGAGCAAAACATTGTTGATCCTTTTACAAAGGCCCTCACGACTAAAGTGTTTGAAGGTCACCTACAGAGTCTAGGTCTACGAAGTTTGTAAACTAGGATAAATGGGAGAACTTTTGGGTATATGCCCTAGTTTATTCTATTCATATGTTTATTGTACTCATATGTTTCTTACTTAAATTCAACATTGTGATACTCCACTAGGAGTTTTAGTCCAAGTGAGAGTTTGTTGGATTTTATGTCCTAAAACTCGTAGTTTGTAAATTGATAAACATATTCTATTTTGTTTTTCGATAAAATTGTTATTGAAATTGTAATCTTAAATCCAATAAACTAAGTCCTGAGGCTATTTAATGTAAACTTGAACTTTATGTGATGACATAAAACATGGATCAAGTTCGAGTATATAGCCTAAAATGGTCTATAGTATAGGGATAACATTGGGCGCCTTGTTCTAGGGACACTATGGATTCGGCCCACTTTGTAATTAGTACAAACGATGTGATCCTGAATCGTTCATATAGAGATATATGAGTGGGGGCATCCTATGCAATAAGTTTGTATAAGATTTGACCACGATTTAGTCACTTTTACTTTATAACACCGTGTACTGTTTAAAACTGACTAATTCAACTTTGATGACCTAGGTAACTCGATCTCAATCCTGAGCTAACTATGAACTTCTGTTTACTCGAGATTATCCTTAGATCTGCATGGGTGAGAACAGCTCAACAGCGCTAGCTTAATAAGCCTCCCATTTCAGGGGTAAGATCGGGTAAATAGTTGGGGACATAGGGTGCAAGATGATCTTCACTCCTACCCGTTTCTAAGGGTAGTAGATAGGTTATTCCCTTAAGTGCTGACTTCGGAATAAGAACAAGGGGCCCCATCCTCTCACTAGGCTGAAAAGGACTGGATTTGTTGGTTGGACGATCAATCAATTGTTCTTTAGAGGTTCAGTGGGACTGAAGGAACAAGAAGTGTTCTCGGGGGTAAAACGGTATTTTGACCCAGCCAAGACCACGAAAAACCTGTGAAAGATTGACTTACTGGTTATGGTTATATCAGATGGACAGAAAATATATCTACAGTGAGAGGAGTGCAACTACGAGACTTTAGTGGAATGACCCGCTAGTTAACAAATAATGATTAATTAGTTTAAAGAGTTTTATTGGTTAATCTCGGATTGTTGGAGCCCATGATCTTTAGGTCCATTAGGTTCCCCTGCTAGCTCATATGGATTAAACTTAGAACAGTATGTTGGATTAATTCGAATTGTTCGAATTAGGAAAAAGGATTAAAACCGACAAGTATATGCGATATCACTATCGGTTTTTTGTATGGCACTCTATATTTAAATGTGATTTGAATTTTGAAAATATGAATGCAGATTCATGTTCGGGAGGTCAAAATTAGTCAAGAGGGTCAAAATTGTAAAAAGTGAAAGGGTTGGCTTTTTCATTAGGGAAAGTCAAAGTTTGACTTTGACCAAATTAAAAAAGACCATTGTGCCCTTGATTGGAGTTAGTGGAATTATCCAACATTTTTGTTGGATAATCCCACTAACTTAAGTGGACTATGTGTAAACATTATAGAATGACACATAGCCCACTTTGGTTTAGTGCTTTGTGAGGTGTTGATTTTTGGTGAGTTTTTACATGCATTAGATGCATATAATTGTTTTATAAAAAGGAGGTTTTATAAAACAAATTTCTTTTTCTTTTCTCTTTGAGAAGCTCTTTTTCTATAATTTTTGGTTTTCAAATTCTTACAAAAAAAATTCCCTTTTTTCTCACATTAAACTTGAACCACTATTTCTTCCCATTTTCATTCCTTTATTCACCGGATCCCACAACCCGGTTCTGAGTCCAGAGAATAACGGGTAAACTCTAGTAGTGGTCTGGAAGAGTTCGAGTCGGGATTTAGCGAGGAAAAGCTTTTTTCGGAAGCAACAATGGTTATACTCTACTCACTTTTAATTTACTATTTTTCTTTATTTGCATGTTTTTTTCGTTTTAATTAGAAGCAATTAAAGTGTAATTAGATCCTTATTCTGCTGCGTATGTCTCATGTTCCATCATTCATCAAGCTCTCGAACAAAGAAGATATGCACTAAAAAACAAAGAGAAGTTTTTGATTGAGGGATTGATGTTTAGGGTTTTCTGCTGGAGCCATGATTTTCATCTCTGCAATGGTGATCAATGCATACACCTATGGTTGATATATGATATTAAACTATAGGTTAATGAATATAATATGATTATATTTTTTATTTTTTATATGGAATTTTATAAGATAATTGACCGTCTTTTTTCTCCGTAATTATGCATTAGTGGGAAATTCCATTCGGTTTTCGTAACTGAAGAATAAAATGAAAATTGTTTTCATTTAGCAAAAGAACACGGTTAATTGGTCAAAAATGTGTTTGTTGCCTATCGCTTAGTAAATCAGAGACTATACGATAGCTTGAGTTTACTAAACGATTGCTAACACATGCCCGCTTCTTTCTAAACAATCGCCTACCTTTTCCTAAACGATCGCTTAGCACCGAGCTTTTACTAAATGATTGTATAGATGATCGTTGATCTTTTCCTACATGATCGTATACTCACCTAAACGATCAAGTATTTTGTCTATACGATAGACTCACCTTTCTCTCACTTGCTTGTTCGTTGTATACAATGTCTTTTCTTCTTCCCCTCTACCAAATCCAAACAAACCCTACTCTTTGGATTCTCACACCGAGAATACTAAGGGTTCCAAGTGATGGTGTCATCTCCATTCTTCGTCTGTTCGTATGGTGGTTGTTCGTGGTAGAGACCGATGTTTTTGTGAACTATAGCCTTATGTTCGTGGAGAGAGCGAGATTTACCGAGGAGAAACGTTCTTCAACTGGTAAGTTTTCTTGTTCTCTTGGTAGTTTATCTCTAAGCATGCCGATAATTTAGTAGTTTGATGCATATCTGTTTGTCTGAATGTAAATGTGTTAATTCTGACACAATGTCTTTAGATAAATCCATTTCCTCTCAGAAATACTCTTGTATAAGAGTTCTTTTAATTAATATTAGAGCCAGATTTTTTATATTCCAAATTCGTTGCTGCAAAGAATTACATTTACATTATCGGTGGGTAAATCATGTCTACTCTCTGTTTTAAGCATTAAATCGTTTGTGGATGCGTGGATTAATGGAGTTTTTGGGATGAAGCCTCGATTTGTTAATTTCGTTTACATTTCAAGTTAATTGTAAAGGCCCCTGCGTTTTTTTGGCATTATTAATTGCTATCAAGTCTGTAATTCCAAAGTAGTTTAAGTCTGTGAGTCATTTGTGAAGATGCTTCATATGAAGGGTTGCTATTCTATGAGGATGAAGACGACCAAGCATTGGTCGAATCGTGTAGACGACGGGATAGACGATCCCTAAGTATCGGATACTTGGGAGTTGTTTTACGTGTCGCACTAGACGATTATATAGCTCAGCAAGCTTCATCGCTTAGTTACTGACTATACGATTGCATAGTAAATCGTTTACCTTTCGCGTGTTAAGCGATCGTCTAGACAATCGTGCTTCGCAGCTTCATTGTCGCCTAAGCGATTGTTTAGCATCCGCATGTTTTCGTCTTATGCACTACACGATCGTTTACCTGGAGACATTTACTAAATGATGGGAGCTTCGCCCTACAGTTCAAGACCCGGTTTGCTTAGTGGAAAAATGTAATAGATAGAATTTTTCATTCCGATTTTTTTTAAATGGTTCATCCCGGTCCATTAATCTTGTTAATATGCATGAGATGTATGTTTTGTTTATATGTCAAATGGTATGCCATATAGAAAAATCTCACTTTAGGTTATGCATTGGTCATGCATCATCTCTTTATTATAAGTGTTATGATTTAGAGAAGCATGATTTAAATTACGTAAGAGCATGCTCATGCATCATATAATATAAGAGTTATATTTATGCATGCATAAAACATTGACATGCATCATCTTTATATTATAATTGTTATAGTATAAGGGTGTATGGACAATATGTGTTCTTGGTAGTTACTTGTATATAAAAGTTATGTATAGTATTGACCAGACATTGCATGAAGCATGACACATAGGTTAAATTTATAAGTGTTCTAAATACCTCGTTGTGTGGCAATGTATGTTTTAGTTGTGTCTCTTATAAAGGTTATAAAAAGAAATTAGAACTAAAATCAATAAGAAAGATATGCATGATCAACTTAGATTTAATTCATGGTTCTAAAATGTTTAAAACTTGGATGAGATAGATCTAAGATCACGGTTCTAATATGATTAGCATCCTTAGGCTTTAATCTTTTAATCAGTTTAATAGGATTAAATTGACTAATAAAATGTTAAAGTATAGCAAATCTATCTATAAGGGACCTTTTGTCTAAGGCGGGTTCTGACTAGATTAGGGTATTTAAGGTGACGGAAACAGAAAACCCCTACCTGGGAACCTACCTGGAAAGGTGAATTAGATAGATTTGATGCATGCATGCAAGTTAAAGACAGTCCATTAAAGAGTTTAATGTGACTACTTGAACTTGTTTTATTTCAAAAACAAAAGTTTTTTTTTAGCGGACTTAAAAATGACTTAGCCTAAAATCAGTAGTCGGATTGTCTAGGTTAATGAACCCCTAGGTAGATCATTCAGTGGGAGGTACTTGTGGCATTTGATGCTACATTTAAATCTCCTACGTTTCTCCCTTATTGTCCACTCCATGAGATCTTCCCTCGGCCTCGTGGCACCCTGGGAGTGCCCCTAAAGGATGTTGTTTAGGTAGGTCAATATCAAGGTGGATGGAGAGGATGTTCATAGTAAGTGGGAGCGGGAAGTGCGACAACAAATCCTACAGTCTCTCTCATTAGGCTGAATATGTAGGATTGTATCAACAGCAACGGAAGCACAAGGATCATCAAAGCATTCAAATTTACTAATTTTGCCAAAATATAAAGCATGCTTTTGCAGAAAAAGTAAGTTTCAAGACATACCTCTTGTAGAACTTCTTTAAAGCTCCATCTCCAGCTGTTATCTTCTCCATATCTTGTTGTAGACCACCTCAAGATCTTCCCCACCATTCTCTTAGTGCTCTAGATTGAGTTGTGAGACTCAAAACAAGCTTGAATCAAGGGATGAAGGAGAAAAGCTCACTGCTACAACCTTCTTGAAGAACCTTTCTTCAAACCAGTTTTTCTCTCAAAACTCTTTTAATTGCATGCCCGATTTTCACTCAAATCTCTTCATTATATTGAAGATCAACATGTAAGGACCGTCTCATTCTTTTCGATGTACTGTTTTAACAGGTTCTCCAGAGAGGATGATGGTAGTATTTGAGAGTTGCTGGCTTGTTGTTACTGTTGACTGTTAGTTCTTTTTTTTGCGCCATAGGTTGATAGCCTTGTTGTTGGTTATTTTTCCAAGCAAAATTAGGGTAGTTTCTCCACTCAGGGTTGTACATGTTTGAAAAAGGGTTATTCTTGACAAAGAAGATTGACTGCAAATTTTGTGGACACTCTTCAACCAAATGTGATTCTCCACATGTAGCACAACTGGTGCTTGTCTGTTCTATCGCGTTGATTTGTCCTCTTTGCGTTCCAAAATTGTTTATTGTGATGCCCTATAAAAAATTTATCATCGCATTCATCTGATTTTGCAAAGATGTCGATGGCACCATTATTTCCGTTGCCTTCTTTGGGTTTTGCTTTCTGATCACTTTCTTGCCAATCTTCATGGTTTTTCGATATGAGATCAAGAATGTTCTTTGCCTCATCATAAGTCTTGTCCAGCAGACCGCCTGTTGCTGTTGCATTGGTAGCTGTCTGTGATGTAGAATTTAATCCATGATAGAAAATCTCCATTTGGAGGCAATTCGACAATCCATTGTGCGGGCAATCGTGCACTAATCTCTTGAATCTCTGCCACACATCACTGAGCGATTCATTTTCTTCTTTTCAAAATTGGTGATCAATTTTCTCCTTCTAGCATTCACTGTAAGAGGGAAATACTTCTTCATAAACTTCTCCAAAACTTGCTTCCATAAAGTTATCTCTCCTGGTTCGATGGAGTATGCCCATTTTCTTTCTTTATCGCATAGTGAAAATGGAAATAATGTGAGTCGAACTTCTTCAGCGGAGATATTTAGGAACAAAAAGTGTTACAAATTTCAATGAAGCTTCATAGATGGGCATGCGGATCTTCACTATGTCGTTCTCCGAACTGTTATGTTGAGTGTATCATTTGTAACATTACCGACTTCATCTCAAACCTCGATCCATCCAATGTTGGTCTCATGATTCCTGGGGAGAAATCATACAAGTTTGCTGACGCATAGTCCCGAATGGGTCTATTGCGGTCATTCACCAGTAGGATAGGATTTTCCATTATGTTGTTTTCATTTGCGGCTCGTTCTTCAGGTTGTTCAGCCATTCTGTGGGTTCTTCCTTCTGGTCAATGTCTGTCTTTCTGTCTTCTACAAAATGTTCTTTCGATCTCTGGGTCGTAGTTGGGCTCAGGAGCGTGTCCTTAGTTCATGCGACACTTGCTTCTTCCTTTACCGAAGGAATGGCAACGCACAGAGGTCGAAAGCTGCAAAGATCAAAGAGGTTTGATGTTAGCACAATCTATACCGTAGTCCCCGGCAATGACACCAAAAACTTGATGCGTAAAATTATGATGCGATGGTGTGAGTATGCGATGATGTGTGTGTTGTGCGATGAACATGCAAGTTTTCCTAACAAAGCCCAAGTATAATTCTTCTTAGGTTTCTTAGTAAGTCCAGGGTCGAACATAGGGACTACTAAGTAGATATATGATAGACTCTTTGATTCAATTGCAGTGGAAAAAAAAAAAGAAGTGGATAGTGTTCTGATTTAGATTTTTCCTATTCGACGCGGAGTGATGAAAGCATAGAGTTACAATAAGTATGCGATGAAGGGGTTGAGAAGGGGTTTAGCTAACACTTCCTAAGATTGTGTACAAATTATGCGATCATGCTATGCACAAATATCAATGCTACATTTCTCAATGCAGATTGCCATAATTCCTATTCTAGGACGCATGCGATGTATGTGCGAAAAAGTCGATAGGAGTTATTCTAAGTCTCTACTCTTGCCTATGCAATCTAATCTGACTCTCTCAAGCCTAGTTCTATCTTTAGACTACTCTCTCAAGTATATCCAAATGATGAATGACGCATACATAAGACAATGTGACCGCATACCACCATTTCCTATTTCTAGGGCACATGCGATGTGTAAATAGCAGATAGAACTTATGTTTAAGTTTTTACTCTTGCTTATGCGATCTAATCTGACTCTCTCAAGCCTAGATTCTATCTTTAGACTAATTTCTCAAGTATGTCCAAAGGGGGATGATGCACACATAAGACAAGATGATCGCATAAAATGTATATCTTAAGTCATGCTAGCTAAGTACTTCTCAACTCATTCAGAAATTTAGCTACTCATGCATGGTGTGGAGAGATTGAACATAAATCGAAATGAATTTTCCATTTTCTGCAAATAAATTACTAAATATAAAATAACAAATGGATTTGAGAGATAACAAGTCCGGTAAGCAATGTCTTGCTTCCCGTGGCCTTTTACACTGCTCTTTATGACTTCAATTCTATTCTAGTTGTGTATTCTTGCTCTCGCAAGGGTTGGCTCTCTCTTTTTCGTATTGCTTTCTGGCAGTCTTTCGATCTGTCCGGTAGCGATTTCTCTTGGCTTCGTCTCGTCTCCTTGCTCTATCCGTCTTCTGTATATGTATTTGTATGTGCGTGTGCAGATCGGATCCTTTTCTCTCTGGTGGCATTCGGTATTTATAGATTTCAAGGTGAAACAGCTTTTCTCACAAATGATTGCAATGATGGGCGACACTAATTTTCCTACTCTATTGCACCGTTTAAAAGTCACCGAAAATTAAATGTACTTGCTACAGTGTGGCTTTTAATGGCTTGTCAACTAAATTTGGAATCGACTATTATCAGCTTTACGACCCATCATGATTTATGATGTTGTCGCCTTGATGCGAGGTCTTTATGCGATCACCTTTTTAAGAAACTTCTCTCAATCGCATGACTTGTGATCACAACTTCAAGCACGCGGTCGCATTGTGCCCTTGGATCGCAATTTCATATGTGCCATTGCATTGTACCTACACAAAATAGGTAAATTAACAGCTTTTATGAGATGAGCATTAGCGATCGTAATTCCTTTCAGTTTGGTGCTTTCGGACATGATATTGCCTATTTTACCATCACATTCTCTCACTGTTTTACTTATTTGAGCTTTAATAACTTGTATTTCTACCAGTTATCAAGAGGCATACGAGCGATGGACAAAGGCGAATGAGAAGGCCCAAGCCTACATCTTGGCAAGTCTTTCTGAAGTCTTGGCCAAGAAACATGAGTCTATGGTTTCAACGCGTGAGATCATAGAGTCCCTGCGGGGGATGTTTGGATAACTGTCTGAACAGCTTATACATGAGGCTCTTAAATACATATCCAATTCCAAAATGGAAGAAGGCACCTCTGTTCGTGAACATGTGATTAACATGATGGTCCACTTTAATGTGGCGGAGTTGAATGGGTCTACCATCGATGAAGGTAGCCAGGTTAGCATTATTCTGCATTCTTTGCCGGAGAGCGTCCTACAGCTTGTTAGCAATGTGATTCTTAACAAAGTGAAATATAACCTTACAACTCTCTTCAACGAGTTGCTATCAATCTTTACTGAAAAGTAAGAAGAGGAACAAGGGTGAGGAAAATGTTGCTTCATCCTCTAGGACGTTCCATAGAGGTTCGACCTTAGGAACGAAGTCTGCACCTTCTACTTCTAACTCTACAAAGGGGAAGAAGAGGAAGGGTGGTAAGGGAAAAGGGAAGGCACCTACTAACCCACTGCCTGTTGCCCCAAGGAGGCATCCACAGGCTGCTAAAGGAAAGTGTTTCCACTACAACTAAGAAGGACACTGGAAGAGGAACTGTCCACCGTATCTGAAAGAGAAGAAACCAACCAATGCTAAGGTCAAGGCATATAAAGGTAAATATGATTTACTTTTTCATGAAACTTGTTTAGTGGAGAATGATGATTCTGCCTGGATAATCGATTCGGGCGCCACTAACCATATTTGTTCTTCTTTTCAGGGGATTAGATCTTGGCGACAACTGGAGGCTGGTGAAATGACATTGTGAGTAGACACTGGACACGTCATCTCAGCTGTGGCAGTGAGAGGGCTCTAGTTAACTTTACAGAATAGGTTTCTTATTTTAAATGATGTATATATTGTTCTCGAACTAAAGAGAAACCTCATTTCTGTCAAGTGTTTATTAAACTGTAAATATACTCTCTTTTAATGTGGATAAAGCATTTATTCATAAAGATGGTGTTTTTATCTGCACAGCAAATCTGGAATCGAATTTATATGTGCTAAGGCCGTTAGCCATGAATTCCCTCCATAATACTGAATTGTTTAGAACTGTCATAACTCAATCAAAACATCGACATATTTTTCCAAAAGTAAATGTCCAACTTTAGCATATTCATTTAAGGCACATCAATCTCAATAGGATGGAGAGATTGGTGAAGAATGGACTTTTAAGTGAGTTAGAAGAAAATTCTTTACAAGTGTGCGAATCTTGCCTTGAGGATAAGATGACTAAACGACATTTTACTAGAAAAGTTATAAAGCCAAGAAGCCTCTTGAGTTAGTACATTCTGATCTTTGTGGTCCTATGAATGTGTAAGCCCGAGGTGGCTATGAGTATTTTATCAGTTTCATCGATGATTACTTCAGGTACGGGTATGTTTATCTTATGCAACGAAAGTATGAATCCTTTGAAAAGTTCAAAGCGTTCAAGGCTGAAGTTGAAAACGCATTGGATAAATAGAATAAAACACTTCGATCGGATCGTGGTGGAGAGTTTTTGGACTCAAAATTCTAGGACTATTGATAGAACATGGAATCGTTTCCCAACTCTCAGCGCCGAGTACACCATAGTAGAATGGTGTAGCAGAGAGGAGAAATAGGACCTTGTTAGACATGGTTCGCTCGATGATGAGTTATGCTTCCATACCGGACTCATTTTGGCGTTTCGTAGTGGAGATTGCAATATATATACTCAACTGTGTTCCCTTCAAGAGTGTTATAAAAACACCTATGGAGTTGTGGAACTGGCGTAAAGTTAGTTTACGTCACTTCCACATTTGGGGTTGCCTTGCACATGTGCTTGAGGTTAATCCCAAGAAGTTGGATCTAAGGTCGAGGTTATGTCACTTGGTAGGCTACCCCAAAGGTACAGAGGGGGTTATTTTTATGATTCGATAGAAAATAGGGTGTTTATTTCAACAAACGCCACTTTCGTAGAGGAGGATCATAGAAGGGAGCACAATCCACGAAGCAAAGTCATGTTGCGTGAGCTTTCCAATGAAACTACTGAAACTTCAAAAAGAGTTGTTGAAGAGCTTGCTACATTAGCAAGAGTTGTTGATGGGAGTTCATCCAGTAGGTCGGTTCCACCTCAAGAGTTGAGGGAACCTCGACGTAGTAGGAGGGTTACAAACCCACCCGTTCACTATCTTGGATGTTGACCGAGATGAATTGGTCAAGGCCATAGATCTTGAGATGGAGTCGATGTACTTCAACTCAGTATGGGATCTTGTAAATCAGCCTGATGGGGTTTGACCTATAGGTTGCAAATGGATCTACAAACGTAAATGGGGTGCTGATGGGAAGGTACAGACCTTCAAAGCTCGACTTGTGGCAAAGGTTATTCCCAGGTAGAGGGAGTCGACTGTGAGGAGACTTTCTCACCTGTTGCCATGTTAAAGTCGATCCATATCCTCCTGTCCATTGCAGCTTATTATAATTATGAGATCTGGTAAATGGATGTCAAGACAGCCTTTTTGAATCACAATCTTGAGGAGACCATTTACATGGTGCAACCCGTGGGATTCATAGCCCAAGGTCAAGAGGAAAAGTTTGCGAATTTAATCGGTCCATTTATGGACTGAAGCAGGCATCTCGATCTTGGAACATATAGTTTGATACTGCGATCAAGTCGTATGATTTTGACCAAAACGTTGATGAACCTTGTGTTTACAAGAAGATCATCAACGCTTCAGTAGTCTTCTTAGTATTGTACGTAGACAATATCCTACTCATTGGAAATGATGTAGGCCTACTGACTGCAGTTAAGAATTGGCTAGCGACCCAATTCCAAATGAAATATTTGGGAGAGGCTCAGTTTGTTCTAGGTATACAGATCTTTCAGGATCGTAAGAACAAAGTGCTAGCACTGTCTCAGGCATCATACATTGATAAGATGTTGCTCAATTATTCGATGCAGGACTCAAAGAGGGGCCTATTTCCGTTCAGGCATGGAGTCACTTTGTCTAAGGACATGTGTCCTAAGACGCCTCAAGAGGTTGAGGAGATAAGATAAGTTCCATATGCATCTACCATTGGAAGTTTGATGTATGTAATGCTCTGTACTCATCCAGACATCTGCTACGTAGTGGGCATAGTCAGTAGGTATCAGTCTAACTCAGGCCAGGGTCACTTGACTGCAGTGAAGAACATCCTCAAGTATCTTCGGAGAATGAGGGACTACATGCTCGTGTATGGTACTAAGGATTTGATCCTTACCGGATATACGGATTCTGACTTTCAGACTGATAATGACTTTCACAAGTCCATATCAGGGCTAGTCTTTACTCTTAACGGAGGAGCTGTAGTGCGGTGAAGCACTAAGCAGAGGTGCATCACCGACTCCACTATGGAGGCAGAGTACATAGCAGCTTACGAAGCTGCTAAGGTGGCCGTCTAGTTTAGAAAGTTCTTGACAGAACTGGAAGTTGTTCCAGATATGTCTAGGCCCATTACCCTATATTGTGATGATAATGGGGCAGTGCCGAACTCCAAGAAGCCGAGGAGTCATAGGCGCGACAAACACATAGAGCGGTATCATCTGATCTGCGAGATAGTGCATTGAGGGGACCTGATAATCACGAAGATTGCTTCGGAGCATAATGTTACTAACCCGTTTACGAAGGCTCTCATGGCTACAGTTTTGAGGATCACCTACGGAGAATGGGTCTATAGGATCGCCGCGGCTGGACTAGGGCAAGTGGGTGATTTTCTTATTCTGGGCTTTTATGCCCTAGTTTATTGTACATTCCACTTCGCTTTAGGACAAGTGGGAGATTGTTGGGGTTGATGCCCTAAAGTATCGTATCTTGTAGTTTGTAAACAGTTTGTACGAACGCTTGTGTTGTATAATATAGGATATTTACTTCACATCTTGTATTTTACTCAGTTGCTTGTTTTATTTGCTTTACCACAAACCAATAAACATAAAATCTCTGGTTATCTGTATATGACTCAAGCATATATGTAATGCCATACAAGTGGATCATGTCTTGAGTGATAACCAAAATGGTCTGTAGTATATGGATATAGGAGGGAAACCTTATCCTGGTAACGCTACGGATGCGGCTCGCTTTGTGGAAAGATTATAAGTGTTGTGACTTGTCACAGATGGTCTGATCCTAATCATTCATGTTGGGGACATGCGAGTAGGGATGTCCTATACAAAGAGTTTGTATAAGACCCGACCACGAAGTGTTAACGTCTCATTATATAACATCGTTCATGACAGAGACTTCACTTCACTAGGATGACCATAGGTAACATGACCTCAATCCTGAGTGTGTTGGGAACTCCTTCCATTGAGGGCGATCCTTTGATCTGTATGGGTGCGAGTGGTGAGGTCGCCGATTCGAACCTACCATTTTGGGATTCGTCTGATTTGGGAGATGGGAACTCAGCTACACAATATGGAATTCACTCCTTCACTGAGGCAGGGGTAAGTAGATAGATAGCTCCCTTAAGAGCTGATTCCTAGGCTTGAACGATGTGGCGCCACACACCTTCTCTTGGCCTGAAAAGTGTTCACACATAGTTGGACAATGTTGTATTGTTCATTAAAGGAATCAATGGTACTTAAGGAGTGAGATGTAATTACAAGGGCAAAATGATAATTTGGACCAGGTGTACTTACGAGCATATGTGAATGGTCATCGTACTCATGATTAGTTATATCCAAATGGACACAGAAATATATATGTGATAAGAAGAATTCAACTGTTGGTCTTTAGTGGAATGTCTGACAATTAACAGATGGTGGATGTCGTGGCTAAAGAGTTTAGTCAGATATTCACGGACCGTTGGAGCGTCGAGCCACAGGTCCATTAGGTCCCCTGAGTAGCTTGGATAAAGTCGACAATCAGTATTTGGGTTAATTTGAAATGTTCAAATTGACAAGAGGAAGATCGATTATATATGATATAATTAGACTAGTTAATTATATATGATATAATTGAATAAATGTATGAGATACATTATTTTGGAGGAAATTAGATATTAATATGAATTATATCAAGTGGAGGAGAAATTACTATAGTAGATATGTGATATCAAACTATAGGTTAAAAATATAATATGATTATATTTATAGTATTTTAATTAGTTAATTATATGATAATTAACCCAAAAATCACGTTCGAGCGTGCGTTAGTCGAAATGCATCGGTTATTGTAACCGATGAATTAAAATGAAATTGGTTTCATTTTGAATCATTCGAAGCTGTCTGAAAAAGATAGAGGAGCGCGCTGGTGAATGTAAACGATCGCTTAAGTAAATCGAGAGCCTATACGATAGTCGCTATGCGCCTAGACAATCGTCCACCTAGTGCCTAAACGATCAGATAACTTCCCTAAACGATCGTATAGTGTGTCATGTTAGCTAAACGATCGTATACCTTTTTCTAAACGATCGTTCAGTAAACAGGATCGTGTAGTTTCTCCTAAACGATAAGCATCGTGCTATACGATAGCGTCTTTTTCCCTCCCACTTGCTTATCGCCTACATGATCTGTTAGTCCTCTTTCCTCTACCAAATTCCCCAAAGACCACGCTTTGGGTTCTCACTCTGAGAATACTTGGGGCTCTTTTCTGATGGTGTCATCCCCACAGCGTTCGTGTTTGTGCAGTTGTTTGTGCTGCTGTAGTCGAAGCTTCTATTGGGCATTGGTTGATCGAGTAGAGGTTTCTGCTACATTGAGTTCCGAAGTTTGAAGAACGTCTTCAACTGGTATGGCAACTCTCTCCCTCGTTTATTTTTGTTCAAAGCATGCCTTTAATTGACTGTTAGTTTGCATAACTGTGCATTTGAATGTATATTGTGTATTTCGGTCACTGTGAAATTGAAGCGATCCGAACGCACTCATGGAACTCTTCAGTAAGAGATCCTTCAGTAGGTCGGTTACACCTCAAGAGTTAAGGGAATCTTGACGAAGTGGAAAGGTTGCGAACCCACCCGTTCGCTATCTAGGTTTCCTAGAAATCCTGGTTGTGGTAGTCGATGGCGACGTTGAGGATTCGTTGTCTTATTAGAAAGAAATGGAGGATATAGACCGGGATGAATGGGTCAAAGCCATAGATCTCGAGATGGATTCAATGTACTTCAACTCAGTATGGGATCTTATAGATCAGCCTGATGGGGTAAGACTTATAGGTTGTAAATGGATCTACAAGAGGAAACGGGGTGCCGACAGGAAGGTGCAAACCTCCAAGGCTCGACTTGTGGCAAAGGGTTATACCCAGGTGGAGGGAGTCGACTATGAGGTGACTTTCTCGTCTATTGCCATGTTAAAGTCGATTTGCATCCTTCTATCCGTTGCTGCTTATTATAATTATGAGATTTGTCAAATGAACATCAAGATGGCTTTTCTGAATGGGAATCTTGAGGAGACCATTTAAATGGTGCAACCCGAGGGATTCATTACCCAAGGTCAAGAGCAAAAATTTTGCAAACTGAATTGGTCCATTTATGGGCTGAAAGAGGCGTCTAAACCTTGGAACATTCGGTATGATACTAAGATCAAATCGTATGGCTTTGACCAAAACGTTGATGAACCTTGTGTCTCCAAGAATATCGTCAACGATTCAGTAGTTTTCTTAGTGTTGTATATAGACGATATCCTACTCATTAGGAATGATGTTGGTCTACTGTCTGTAGTTAAAAACTGACTAGCGACCCAATTCCAAATGAAAGATTTGGGAGAGGCTCGGTTTATTCTGGGTATACAGATCTTTCGGGATTGTAAGAACAAAGTATTAGCATTATCTCAGGCACCGTACATAGACGAGATGTTACTCAAGTACTCGATGCAGGACTCCAAAAGAGGCCTACTGCCATTCAGGCATGGAGTCACTTTATGTAAGGACATGTGTCCTAAGACGCCTTAAGAGGTTGAGGAGATGAGGCAGGTCCCATATGCATCTGTCGTTCGCAGTTTGATGTATGCGATGCTGTGTACTAGGCCAGACATCTGCTATGCTGTGAGAATAGTCAGTAGGTATTAGTCTAACCCAGGACAGAGTCACTGGACCGCAGTTAAGAATATCCTCAAGTATCTTTGGAGAACGAGAGACTATATGCTCGTGTATGGATCTAGGGATTTGATCCTTACTGGATACAAGGATTATGACTTTTAGACTGATAACGACTCTCGCAAGTCCACTTAAGGGTCAGTTTTTACTCTTAACGGAGTAGCTATAGTTTAGTGAAGCACAAAGCAGGGATGCATCGCTGACTCCATGACGAAAGCTGAGTACGTAGCGATTTACGAAGTTGCTAAGGAGGCTGTTTGGCTTAGAAAGTTCCTAACATAGCTGAAAGTTGTTCCAGATATGTCTCGACCCATCATCCTCTATTGTGACAATAGTGGTGCTGTGGCGAACTCCAAGGAACCCAAAAGTCACAGGCTAACAAACACATAGAGTGGAAATATCACCTGATCTGCGAGATAGTGCATCGAGAGGATGTGATCGTCACGAAGATCACTTTGGAGCACAACGTTGCTGACCCGTTTACGAATGCTCTCACGGCTACAGTATTTAAGGGTTACCTTCAGAGCATGGGTCTACGAGACCGCCTGCGACTGGACTAGGGACGGTGGGAGATTTTATTGTACTGGGCCTTAGTGCCCTAGTTTATTGTTTTGTACTAGTTTTTGTACACTTCACTCGCTTTAGGACAAGTAGGAGGTTGTTGGGATGATGCCCCAAAGTCTCGTATCCTGTAGTTTGTAAACACATTTTGTACGAACGCTTTTGATGTATAATATAGGATATTTTCTTCACTACTTGACTTTACACATTGGATGTTTTATTTGTGTTACCACAAACTAATAAACTAAAATCCTTGGTTGTCATTATGTAACTTAAACATGTATGTGGTGACATACAACTGGTTCATGTCTTATGTGATAACCAAAATGGTTTGTAGTATATTGATATAGAGGGGAAACCTTATCCTGGTAATGCTACGGATGCGGCCCGCTTTGTGAAATCGTTATAAGTATGTGACTTGCTAAGAATAGTTTGATCCTGATCATTCGTGTGGGGACATGCAAGCGGGGGCGTCGTATACAAAGAGTTTGTATAATACCTGACCACGAATTGTTAACGTCTCGTTATATAACATTGTTCATGACAGATACTTCACTTCACTAGGATGACCATAGATAACATGACCTCAATCTAGAGTGAGTTGGGAACTCTTGCCATTGAAGGAAGTCCTTTGATTTGCATGGGTGGAATAGCCAGGTCGCCGACCCAAACCTACCACTTTGGGGATTCGTCTGATTTAAGAGCTGAGAACTCAGCTACATAAGATGAAATTCACTCATTCCCTGAAGTAGGGGTAAGTAGATAGATTACTCCCTTAAGGGTTGATCCCGGGGCTTGAATGATATGGTGCCACACACTGTCTCATGGCCTGAGACGTATCCACACATAGTAGGACTATGTTGTATTGTTCATTAGGGGGATCAATGGTACTTAAAGAGTTAAATGTAACTACAGAGGCAAAACGGTAAATTGGCCTAGTTGTACTTACGAGCATCTATGAAGGGTTATCGTACTGATGATTGGTTATATCCGATGGACACAGAAATATATTTGTGGTAAGGAGAGTTTAGCTGTCGGTCTTTAGTGGAATGTCTGGCAGTTAACGGATGGTAGATCTTGTGGCTAAAGAGTTTAGTCATCTATTCACATATTGTTGGAGCTTCGAGCCATAGGTCCATAAGGTCCCCTTGGTAGCTCAATGAATTCAAGTTCAGAATCAATTTTTGGGTCAGTTTGAAATGTTCAAATTGACAAGAGGAAATTCGATTATATATGTGATTGAACTAGTTAATTATATATGATATAATTGGTTTTATGTATGAGATACATTAATTGGAGGAAATTGGATTAAATATGATTTATATCTAGTAGAGGAGAAAACGCTATGGATAACAAACTCAATTTTTAATTACTAAAAATCTTAGTGTTATAATATTTCTATAGCATAGAGCTCGGAACAACGATTCCAACACCTCTTGAATCACTCAAATCGGAGCTAAAACGAAGATGATATAACCGAAACAAGTCTATAGAGAAAATACCGTGGTGACCAGACCATCTGCATGTAGACATTTGGCAGCATATTGGTTGAATGGTGGATCAAGAAATTAACATGTGATGGACTTTTGATTTTTGGATTGATTTAAAATTTAAAAAATTGAAATTTAAAAGAAATTTAAAAGAAAAATAAATTTAATATTATTTTATGTTTGTATCTAATGGCTAGTTTTTTACACATGGTATGTTTTTTTTTATTTTTGGATTGATTTTAAAGAGAATAAATTTAAAAAGAAAATGAATTAAAAGGAAAAGGAATTTAATATTCGTTTATATTTGTGTCTAATGGCTAGTTTTTGGCACATGATATGTTTTTTTTTTAATTTTTTGGATTAATTTTAAAAAGAAAATGAATTTCAAAAGAAAAAGAATTTAATATTATATTTTGTTTGTATCTAACGACTAGTTTAGTTTAAAATCTCTACCAGATTTTTCTTTTCCAAATTCCAATGGTCCAAATTAATTGTGGTTTTTAAAAAATTTTCCATCTCTATATAAACCATCTTCCTCTCCAAATTTTAAACCAACAAATTTTACATTTCATAATCCTCCAAAACTCAAAAGTTCCATTGTTGCTCTCTCTAAGTTCCCAATTTTTATTTTCATCTTATTTTTTAGAGAGTAATTGTATTGTGAGGATAAACTTGTTGAGTGCTTAAACTTGTAAATCCACTCTAGTGAAAGTTGTATTGTGTTCTTCAAAAATTCCAACATTTGTAACGGTTTGATCCTAAACCGTGGAAAGGATCGGGTTTTCTCTTGAACCCGTAAAAGGAGCGGTGGTGTAACGGTTGGGCTCTAATCTGTGGAAAGAGTTAGAAAGATTTTATTCAAATTCCCAAGAGACACTTGGGGAGTGCAGTAGGTCGAGTTTGACTGAACCACTATAAAAATTACGGTGTCTTATTCTCTAACTCATACTTTTGCAATTAATTTAAGCAATTTATTGTATGTTTTAGTTTGTTCTTATTTATTTGTTAAAATTTGATAGAATTAAATTGTCACATTTTTTGTCATCTTATTTGTTGCATAATTTGAATTTTTATTATTATTTATAAAAAGTTTATTAATTAGTTTAATTGGGTTAATTTAGAAAAAAAATTAATTAAACCCTATTCACCCTCCCTCTAGGGTTTCCATATCGATCCAACAGTCGTCCCCATTTTTTGTCTGTTCGTGTGGTGGCCGTTCGTGGTAGACGATCGGTGTTTTATTGAACGATAGCCTTACGTTCGTGGAGAGAATGAGATTTACTGAGGAGAAACGTTCTTCAACTGGTAAGCTTTCTTGATCTCTTAGTAGTTTATATCTAAGCATGCCAGTAATTTAGTAGTTTGATGCATATATGTTTGTTTAAATGTAAATGTGGTAATTCTGTCACAATGTCTTTGGAAAGATCTGCTTCCATTCAGAGGTACTCTTGTATAAGAGTTCCTTTAATGTAGTGTAGGTAAAAAGGCAAATGGAAAGTGGTGGATGTGCATAGACTTTACTAATTTAATGAAGCTTGTTCAAAGGACAATTATCCTTTTCCTATGATCGACTAGTTAGTTGATGCAACAACTGACCATAAGATGCTGAGTTTCATGGATGCATATTCAGGATAAGATCGGACCATGAGATGACTAGTCTCTTCATATAATGTTGTTGATACTTGAGACTTACATCTCACCTAAACGACCATAGGTGACATGAACTTAATCCTGAGTGTTTTGGAAACTTTTGCCTTTGAGGGCGGTCCTTTAATTAGTATAGGTGAGAGTGGCCAGTTTGCCAACTCAACATGCCTACCTTTTTGGGGATTTGTCTGATTTGGGAGCTAGGAACTAAGTTACAAGATGGAATTCACTTCTTCCTTGAAGCAGAGGTAAGTAGATAGATTGCTCCCTTAAGGGCTGATTCCAGATCTTTAACATAGTGGCCACAACTTCTCTTTGGAAGAGAGGACTCAGTCATAGTAGGACTATGACTTATGTTCATTAGAGTGATCAGTGGTACTTAAAAAGTTAGATATAACTACAGGGGCATAACGGTAAATTGGCTTAGCTGTACTTACGAGCGATCTGTGAGGTTATTGGTGGATTTATAGTAATCGTGAGATAAAAGAAAAAATGTTTTCCTAAATTTAGAAGAGTTGCTACTTTAAAAAAGAAACTCACGGAATTATCAAGTGAAATTGTTTCACTAAACGATTGTTGATAGATAGGCTAAATGATTGTAAAGTGTCACTATACGATAGTTCACTCAGCTGGTCGTAGCTAAATGATTGTAGGGTATTGTCTATACGATAGGTTGCCTTCTTCCACACGATTGAGCATTCGTCTATACGATAGACACTTTTAATCTCCCACTTGTTCAATTGTCTACACGATTATTGTTCGTCCAATCTCTTCCTCTAACCAAGATCATACAGAGTCCATACTTCTAGATTCTTATACGAAGAATACCAAGATACCATTATGGTGATGTCCTCACTCAACTCGACTGAGTTTGAGGTTTTGGAGGTCGTTTGTTGTGTGTTCGCGTTGTTCGTGCGGTGGTTGTTGTTAATCGTGTTATGTTGTGTTGTGGTCGTTGTGTTCGAGCATTCGTATATTGCTGTCTTGGAGACTAAACGAGCATTCGTGATCAAGGGAATTTGAAGAATGAGTCTTCAAAGGTATGTATACTTTATCCCTTGATCTCATTTGTAAGCATGCTGTTATTTCTAGTTGTTGCATGACCAGTTAGTTTCAGTTTGTGTACTGTAATTATGTATGTTCAATTTCGAATAGAATTTGGAACGATCATTCTGCTACTCATGGAAATCCTCATGTCTGATTTCCTTCAGCATATCATTCATGAAATGATCTATAAGTAGAATAGTTCTATGATATTTGGTTTTTCTTGGCAAATTGGAGATTTATGAGATTTTTAAGAAAAATCTTAAGCCTAAATCTCTCTCAAACCTTAACCTATTCCTCTCCAAATTAGTCACTCACCGGATCCCATGATCCCGTTTTAAGGTCAGAGAATAGTCGAGAAGACTCTCATGGTGGTCTAAGAACCATTTGTGAGGAGATTGGAGCTAATTTGGAGAATATTTAAAGTCTACAAAGGTTGTATTCATTTTCCTCTTTTTCTTGTTTCATTTGCATGCTTATCTTTGTAATTAACCTAATTAGAGTACTTTAGATTCGTTTTTCTTCTGCTGCGCATGCGTTTGTTCCATCATATTTGTAGTGTCACCAAGATAAGGTACCCAACCTTATCCATCTACTATAGACCATTTAGGTTATCACTTAAACATGATCCACTTGTATGTCTCTGCATACATGTTTAAGCTACAAAAAATAATTTTGGATGTTAGTTTATAAGTTTTGTTGGTTAATACTATTAAATGTTGAATAAAATACCTCAGAGTTTATTAAATAAATAAACTATTTGTACAATACAATTACAAACTATAGGACCCACGAGATTTAGGGCTCAATCCCAACAATAATTTCCTCCCATGGATTCTTGTGCCTACAGATGGTCATGCGTTCCTCACTTATAAGTTTCTAATTTTCTTCTAAGTGTTGGCTCTCTTATCTCAGCTAGAGCACAACTTCTAGCACTTAGGACAATTCCTACTCCCTTTGCAACTTGGTGCAACTCCTACCTTCATTTGCCTTAACCTTCCCAAATTTTGTCTAAGTGTTGGCTGCCCTTTGCTACTCGAGAGCACCCCTTTTCAAAACTTAGAAAATTTTCCTCATCTCTACCTCACACGTATACTCATTATAACCTCCATATAATTTTCAATACTACAAACATTATAACCACATGCTTACAAAAATTTAAACATATAATCAAGATAATTAACATGTAGTTAGAATGACTTAAATGTAATAAACTAGTAAAATAGGTTTAGGGGTTTACAAAACCAACGTAAATAGAAAATAAAGTTTCATTAAATGCATTTTCTCTCTCCAATTAACTAAACGAAGGAGGAGTTGTTTGGGATGCTAAGTTAAGATATGATGTCTGGAGCTCATATATCTGTGAAGTTCATATATCTGTAAAGTTCATATGTCTGTGTTTGGGGTATAGGGTTGAGTTCACATGTCTGGCTATCTGGTGTAGTTTTTTTAACTCTAAATAATGTGCTTTTACGGTGGCTATTTTTTCGTTTTGAAACTTTTTTATTCAATGATTCTACACATAATTGTGTTAAATAAAACATGGATTGCAATTTTTTATAAAAAATTTAAAAGGTGTTTGAGTAAAAAAAAATGGTTATTATAGTTTTAGGTTATTATAATTAGATTACAATAGTTTGTGTTGGTGGTGTAGATTATTTTAGTTTAAGTTATAATAGTATGTGTTTGAGATATAAACTATTTTAGTTTGAGAAGGAAATAGTTTACGTTATAGCAAAGAATAAAAGAATAATGAATGTAAAATAGTAAAAACTGTAGTAAATAATAAATACTGTAGCAAATGAGAGTTTTTAAATAGTGTTAATTGTAGCTAATTGAGAACTATAAAATAATATTTACTATAGCAAGAGGTGGTTATTATAGTCTTATGATAGTCCTTTCCTCAAAAGCTCCCTTAAAATTTTTCTTTATTTCTTTTTGGGTAATGAACAACAATTAACCTACTATATTTCTTACAAGAATATAGTTAAATGAAATGAGAAACCAAAGAGAATCAAAACGTTTGATTCCTAATTTTTCTTCTTGAATTTCTTCATCATATTCTTCTTTTTCTTCTTCTTCTTATTATTGTTTTGTATTTTTACTCTATCATTATTTTT
Source organism: Benincasa hispida (assembly GCF_027475165.1). NCBI lineage: Eukaryota > Viridiplantae > Streptophyta > Magnoliopsida > Cucurbitales > Cucurbitaceae > Benincasa > Benincasa hispida. The sequence goes on from NC_143481.1 coordinate 7,171,185, forward strand.
TTTAATTGAATCTCCCATCATCTTAGCAACCAATGGAATGTCACCACATTTCTTCACACAATTTCACTTTCAATTCCTTCAAATTTGGAGGTTCATCATAGAACAAACGTCCCTTTTTCACTTTTTCTTGCCATGAAATGTTCTAGGGAAAAAATCTCCATTTTATGATTATTTTTTTGTTACGTATTACACACTAAATCTAGTAACATTTTGAGAAAATCGCACAAATGAGAGAATATATTGACAAGCACAAATATTTTCTTTTTGTAGAAAACAATTGAGAGGTGAGCTTTTTATAGTATTAGAAGTAGAGATTGTCACAAAAACTCTTGGAAGTCTAAAATGTTGACATTCCAAAATAAATTAAAAATTCATATATTAGAATAAATAAACAATATTTATTATTTGATCTAGATAAAATAAGCTTCTAAACAGGATATATGAAGTCTAATATATACTCACTAACATAATACAAGATCTATATTTTGTTGTACAATTTTTATTATTCTTATTCTTTCCTCTCTCTTTGTTCAAATAAATGTAATACGTATTCTAACTTTTTGCTACTTTTTCAACCACTTTGACAATAAAATTCTTTATCGAAATGCATACTAAAAGCCTTACGCACGTTGATGCTTGGACAATAGCCACCAATTATGATAACTTTGTTTATAGAAATGATGTCCTATCAAAATGATGAATGAAGAAGTGCTGATTATATTTTCTTTTCTGTTTACAATTGTTTTGTAAAGTTTAGATTTCAATTTTATTTAATTTTGTTTCATTTTATGTTTTTAAAGTTATTTTTTATGTTCAAGAAAAAAGTGAATATGAAAAATTTAGTAAAGAGAATTAAAAGAAAACAATATTCAATATTTTGAAAAATAGACATACGTATAAAGTTATGAAAATATATTAAATAAAGTCATAAAATTCGAAAGTACCATGTATGCAAATTGTTTTTAAGTTGCATGATATCATTCATTTTAATATAAAAAACCCTTTACTTTTCTGGTAAAAGAAACTATTCACACACACATATATCCAATAATAAACAAAATAAATTGAGAAATTGAGAGGGGAAAAAAACTTAATAGAGTATCAATATTAATATATTGTCTCTATTTATTTTTTAATTTGAATATATCTTGAAATACACTTTCTTTGAATATATACCATCAAATGCATTCATAAAATTTAAAATAATATTGTTTATTCATGTGTACATAATTTCAAAATTGTTGTTTTTTTTTTTTAAATATCCTTAAAGAAGTTAAAATCGACAATTAGATACATTTGTAATTTTGAATACAAAAAATCTCAAATTATTCTAAAAAATAAATGCTAGGTTATACCTTGATCATCTTTTATTATAATTAATGAGGATTTTTATTTTGTAAAAAAATTAGAATATAGAAAGTTTTTTGCAATTAATTTATAAACTTCAAAATAAACTTTATGAATCATCTTCAATCATAATCAATTATGAAAGTTAAATAACTTTGCAAATTTCTTCAACCATATATGAGTTATCTATATATTTCTTTTTCTAAAGAAAACGTACATCTTGCTTTTAATTTTTCTTTTCTACCTCAAATTTCTTCATTTCATATTTTAACATAATAAGTCTAACCTACTAAATATTTTATACGTACTGTGGAGCTATGTTTTTTTGGCATATATATATATATATATAAAAGTTTATAAGTAGTCTATAATAATATATATAAAAGTTTGAATATGGAAAGAAACTTTTTTGGATCATTTTACCCTTGTTTACTTTTATAATGCCTAAATTGACCTTAAAAAGTAAAACATACATACACTAATTACTTTCTCTCTCCAAGACATTTCCCTCTCTCTTCCTCTCTTTCTCGACCGTGCTTCTACAATGTCGATTCCCCACCTCTTGTTAATACAATACCTTTACAAAAAGAAAAAGAAAAAACGCCCACCCATCCACCCTCCTAAATCCAACTCTCTAATTAATCCTCACATTATTTCTCTTTAACCTTCCATCTCCCTTCTATTCATATTTCCCTTTTTCTCTCAAATTTACTCTTCATTATCTCTCTCAACTCTTCAAATTCCTCTCCTCCCAAATCTTTTGATATAAATACATCAATCACCCCTTCATTCATACTCACAAAGTCACAACTATTCTTTTTCTTTGCTTCTTTTTTCATTAGGAAAGAGAAATGCAACTTTCAAACGGACCTTTAATATTAATATTGTTGTTTTCAAAACTTATTAGAGAAATATTGTTGTTTTGAAACTTATTAGAGAAATATTATTGTTTTGGGAGTTCAAGGATAGAAGTCGAGGATTGAGGATTCGACTAATGTAGAGGTCGAACGTTGAGAACTCGACAAACAAAGAAAAACTTGGAAACAATATATGATGAGGATCTCGCTAATTTTGTATATTAGGTTGTCAAAGGTTGAAGCTTTGACATACATAAGTCGAAACTTCAACCCTCGACGAGGAAGATAAGTGGGTGAAGCTAATTTTATGTTGAGGATCTCGTTCTAGAAGGAAATCTCGTTAATTTTGTGATGGGGATCTCGCTCTAGAAGGGAATCTTGCTAGAAATGTGGGTTGAATCTCGTGAGCATCGCTAGAAGACAGTTTGTTAAAGAAATGCTTGAGGATCTCGCTCTAGAAGGAAAACTCGCTAATTTTGTGATGGGGATCTCGCTCTAGAAGGGAATCTCGTTAGAAATGTGGGCTGAATCTCGTGAGCATCACTAGGAAGACAGTTTGTAAATAAAGTGAAAACTATTTCACTCTCTCAATCTCGCTCTCGCTCTCAATCTCGCTCTCTCCTACAATCTCGTTCTCTCTCACAATCTCTCTCTCTTACAATTCAAAATTCTGTTATTGTTGTTATTTTTTCATTAATGATTATTAGCTTTTTTTCTCATTGGTCATGTATATATATATATATATATATTTCTATGGAAAGTAAATAAATTTATTGTATATTCAATTTTTTTTATTATAAATTTGTACATTATTCTTTTAATTAACTTGTACATTATTCTTTTAATTAACTCGTACATTATTCTTTTAATTAACTTGTACACTATTCTTCTAATTAAGTTGTACATGATTCTTTTAATTAAATTGTACATTATTCTTCTAATTAAGTTGTATATTATTCTTTTAATTAAGTTGTATATTATTCTTCTAATTAAGTTGTACATTATTCTTTTAATTAAGTTATACATTATTCTTCTAATTAAGTTGTACATTATTCTTTTAATTAAGTTGTACATTATTCTTCTAATTGAGAAACAAATATTTTTTTAATTGAGAAATAAATAATTTTTTCCAGATCATGGCTTTAAGCCCAGGACCTGTTGAGCTCGATGTTTTGTACGACCAGTCCATTCATCGATCATCTATTGTATGACGAGATCGTACTACTGGAGAAAAATATCTTGCAGGCATCGAGAGGTAGTTCTCCAGCGCACTATCCCGCTCCACCCTCGAATACTACCGCTACTGCGCACATCTGAATTCTATGGGGTTGTCAGATTATGATTTATTCAGTTAGACTGACATCTGATCACAACCTTGGTTGAGAGATAGAGGTCCGAGACGCATACATTCTATATGTCTGTTGGAGAGTGCACTATCACTCTACAAGACATAGAAGTGTTGTTGGGGTTATCTGTTGATGGTGAGCCGATCACCGGAGTGATGTACGATAACTAGTTAGAAGTTTGTCAACTGCACCTCAGTGCAACCCCATCTGCCGACAAGATTAAAGGATCGAGGTTAAGTTTAATATGGTTAGGAACACAATTTCGTGAACTCACAGATGATACAGACAAGGAAACCGTCATAAGATATGCGCGAGCATATATACTACAAATGATGGGTGGAAGTCTGTTTTCAGATAAATTAAGTCATTTTGTTCACTTGATGTTCCTGCCATTGTTAGCTAACCTCCATGATGCAGGGCGGTATTCGTGGGGTGGAGCATGCTTGGTATGGTTGTATAGACAACTATGCAAAGCAAAAAGACTTGAGGTTCGAGAGATAGCTGAGCCTCTCATACTTTTGCAACTATGGGCTTGGGAGCGATTTCCAACAATGGCTCTACAGCTACAACATGTTAATGACGCTCAGTTAGTTGGACGAGCCTACGGTTCTCGGTATGTTGTTTTAATTCAATTTAATTTTTATATCACTGATCTAGTTAATTTAAATTCTAAATTATCAATTTAAAAATTTAGGTGGAGAGACAAATTTTGTGTGACTAGGACAGCCACACATGTAGTCAGCCAGTATACATACATGTTTGATCTGCTTCAACCTGAACAGGTACATTACACTAAACCTAATTGATTATTTTATACACATTTTTATTGTATTTGTCTTTAATATTCTCTAATATAATATTTTTTGTTTCAGGTTATTTGGGAGTCGTACAAAATTATTATGCATACTTTGCCTAATTTTTGTACGAATGGTCAAAACATATGGCGGACGATGAGTCCTTTCATATGTTTTCACATTGGTGAGTGGCATCTTCCTGACAGAGTGATGAGACAATTCGGTTTTCAGCAGGATATCTCATCGCCTTGTAATACTGAACCCATACTGCATGATATTGACCTAAGGACTGGAGATTGGTCTGAAAAAATTGCATATTTGGTAGTGCAATGGCACTATCGTACAAGGTTTATTGCAGTGGGGGTTTCTCTTGAACAGTTTGACACAGATGTCACTCCAGAATATATTCATTGATATAATAATATCACAAGGCGCTACGTCACTCGTCTGGGAGCAGCTGTGGGTCATCTGGTAAATGAATATTATCTAATTATTTTTAATTTAAATTTATTTTAAATATTGTCTAATTATTTTATAATTCATAGAGATCGAACAACCGTAGACTCTGTGAGGTTGCGAATGATCCGAATCAGGTTCTTGTTATATGTAGTGACAACCAAAGCTATATGGAGGAAATTCATTATATGTACGATATACCTATTGTTCCTTCACCAGCTCCGAGACGTAGAGGACCTGCTCAGGAAGAGGATGAGTTTGATGAGGTTGCACATAATGTGGAAGAGTTGCCCCTTTGATGCAGACGCAGAGTCAAACTGATTATGTTAGTGAGATGATGATACCAACATTTGGTTCAGGACATTATGACTCAGAGGCTGGTCCTTCGTCTTCATACGTGCATGAACATGGTCGGGGTCGTGGAGAGCATAATGAATATTTATATTATGAAGCGACTGCAGAGGTACTAGAACAACATCAAGAAGAACCCGAGCAACCTCAAGTTCGAAGTCGACGACGACAACCAGCTCGAAATCGACGACGTCGCCTTGTGGGATACATTGATTTTTGTAATTATTTTATATAAATGAGATATTTAATTTACATTTTTTATTTTTATGAGATATTATTTTTTTAAATTTATTCTTTTTAGAGTTTAAATAAAACAATAAAATATTTTTAGAAAATGGAAAATTAAAAAAAAAAAAAAAAAAAAGAAAGAAAGAAAGAATGTGTAATAATTAAAAAAGAAAAAAAGGGGAAATTTGTATGGATACTCTCGCTCTCTATCAAAATCTCGCTGTCTCACTCTCACTCTCGCTCAAAATCTCGTTCTCGCTCTCGCTCTCTCAAACTCTCGCTCTCTCTCTTACTCTTCTTCTTTCGTTCTCTCCCAATACAAAATTATTTTTAACACATCAAATAATTATGAGTGTTATGACGAATTTGATTGGAAAGTTCAGTGGCAAAAAGAAGGAGATTCATTAGCTCGTTATTTAGTCAGACTTGCTGAGATGACAGAATCCGTAAAAATTATTCAACAAGCTTTGGAATGAATTCTAGAGGGACTTTATGAAAATTTAGAAATACGATATTTTGATAGAGAAAGGTCTCCGGAATGATAATGTTAAGAAGGACAAGGTCGAGGATTCAAAGTTCGACCTACAAATGAAAAGCGAAAAGGGAAGGTCCTAGGTCGAATTTTGAACCATCAACTTATTTTTTTTTTTTTTTAAAAAAAAAACAACAATATTTTTACAAATAGTTTGAAAACAACAATATTTTCCTAAATAGTTTCTAAAAGGACAATATCCTTTTAATTTTCCCAGTTTCAAACTCCTCAAACATTTATGGTAATTTTGTTATTTTTTCTCTCTTTGTTGTTTATATATATATTATAGATGTGTTTGTGTGTGTTTTTTCTTATTTCATTTTTTTAATAGAGAGACGAAGATTGGAGCCACCAACAATGCGCCTTAATACTTCTTCAACCACAACAATAACAAATGTTCAAGGGATTCATTGTAGTTTTTTTAGTTATTATTGGTTTATATTTTTTTCATGTAATTTATTTTCTATTTTTAATTAAAATAGACTTTGTAATTTTTTTTTTTTGTATGATATGTATCCTTATATTTGTTGTTTAAAAAGTTTATAATTGCAAAAATGTAATAAAAAAAGGTATGATGTCATTGGAATAAGAAATATTATGAAGAAGAACTTTCAAATTGAAATATTTCATTCAATGTTCTCCACATATCTTACATTAATATAGGAAAAGACTATGTGTTATAACTAGAAAAGATGAATATATATAATGTTGGATTAAGAAGTTGAATATAATTTCAACAAACCTTTAATAGATGAATAACTATAATGTTTAATACATACTCAATTTTTTAAAGGATTTTTTTTTTCATTTAATTATTTATCTCTATTAATCGAATTTTTTTTCTTCTCCACCCATTCTATTCTACCGAATTCCCCAATTTTTCGCTCTATCAATCTCTCTCTACAATTTTAGCCTCTCCCACCGCATTTTTTTCTCCTCTTCCACCCATCCATATATTCTTCATCTCATATATTAACTTTTCATTTTCTCTTAACTTAATCAAAAGTCTTACTATTAAATAAGCTTGAATATGAAAGGTTACTTATTTATTCATCACTTATATTATGAAATGTTAACAATTTTTAAATTTTTAAATTTTTAAAGTTTTTGTAACCATTTTCCCTCATAAAACTATATAATAAAAGCTCATCTCTCAATTGTTTGTATTTGTCGATATCATTTGGTGCTTCTTTCTTTCTTTCTATATATATATATTAATTTTAGTGTATCATTGCTTAATAAGTTTTTTTACTTAGGTGTGTTTTGTTTTCCTTCTTTCTATTTGTTTAGATAAATGCGAGACTAGAAATGCTCATACTTTACCAACCAGAAATGCCTATACTTTACCAACCATATTAATATTGAAATGCATACCAAAAACTTGCACCTCGATAATTATTGAATTATAGAGTCAAATACTATTTTGTAATAATTTATATTATTGTAAATATAAAATAAAAATGTTATTAATTTGATAAAATAAAATGAAACGTCCCATGCAAGATGTGTGTTAAAATCTAGTTTATATAAAAGTTACAATCTATTTTATAAATACTAATAAATAATATGAAAACTGACTTCTTCAAACACGTTTGATTTAGTTATGTAGAAAAATTTTGAATGTTAAAGAATATTAAAGTTACAATATTATTAAAATAAAAATAGAAAGAAAAACCATTTGTTTTTAGTTGAATGCATCCATCATGAAAAAAAAAACTTTTGTAATTGCAATTCTTTATTTACAATATTTTATATCCTTTTTACCATATATGAAGTGAAGATCAAACCTCAAAGTAAAGGTATTCATGGGTTGGATTGGGTTTTGTGTTAAATGACTTTTTAAACTCAACCTAATTATTCGGGTTGTAAATTTCTTTAATCCAAATAATATTTATTAAAAAATGAACTCAACCCAACCCAACCATGAAATATTTGGGTTGGGTTGGTTCGAGTTAATCGGGCCATTTGTTTAAAATTTTATTCTAAAAAGAAGCACAACTTAAATATGTTAAAATCTTATTTAATTAATTTCATATATTGAATTAAGATTAACCACTCAATTTCAATTTATATAATGAAAATTTTCTTTCTAAAGTGTAAAGAAATTAATTTTAAGAGTTGTTGAAGAATGAATTATTAAAAAAATATTGGAATTAAATAAAATTAAAATCAATATATGTATAAATAATTGTGTTATAAAAATATATATTTTAAAATTAATAATAAAATTGGGTTGGTTCGGGTTGGTTTGGGTTATATTAGATGAACCAACCCAACCCATAAAATTTTCATTTATTTGAACTCAACCCAACTCAACCCAAATGAGTTGATAACCCAACCCAACCGGTTGGGTTAATCGATTTTTTTGGGTCATTGGATTTTTTGAATACCCCTACCTCAAAGAATCAGTTGATACTAACTCACATTTCCAACAAATTTTTTATGAGTTAAATGCATTAATTCAAAACTCACGTATTATTTCTATTTTTTTAATCCATAAGAAAGATGCATGTAGAGATGTCCCAGGGCGGGACCGAGGATGTCATTCCCCTCCCCGCTCTCCATTTCATTCCCCATCCCGTGAAATTCCACGGGATCGGGGCGAGATTCCCCGTGGGAATTCACAGGATCGAGTTTCCTGCAAAGAATTTTTCCCGTTACCTTAAAAAGCCAATTAATTTAGTAAATTTTAATTAAATAATTAACTTTATCACTAAATTATTTATTATTAAATTTAAAGATAAATTACTCAAATTTTGGCCTAAAAAAGTTAATTAATTTTTTCTTAAGTAAAAAAAATAAATATAAATAAAATTATTCAACATGTATAACATAAATTTAAATATTCAATTTAAACATATTCATTATCTTTCCTAATAAATAATTAAATTTCAAATTTAAATATAATAGTTATATTATAATAATAATAACATAACATTACATAAAAGCTAATTAAGGTGGAGACGGAGAATGGGATGGGGCCGGGGAATGCATTCCCTTCTCCGTCTCCGTTAGGCTCACGGAGAATTTTTTTCCACCCCTCCTCCATTTTCCGCTAATGAAATTCTCGTTCCAATGACTAGATTCATGTTATCAGTTAATTTAAATAATATCATTACTGCAATTTTCCATGATCCATTGGGTTTTTTGGTAATTTCGCAGCGCATGGGGCCAGCGTGTCATTGTATAATGATAAAGAGTAAAAAAAGTCCACCTGTTTCACTTTCTCGTCGTCTTCCTCCGGCTGCGGCAGGGGTTTATTCTTTTCTTTATATCTTCTTTGTTTTCATTCTTCCAGTTTGGGTTTCTCGTGTTTTTCCTCTCTCTTTCCTCTATTATCGATCCTCTACTGGAAACCGAGCACCCCCTCTTCTCAGATTCATCTCGTTGACTTCCCCGAAAACCCCATCACCGTTCCTCCGCAGTTGGCCCATTCTTTGATTTTCCCATACTCGATTCAACACCCTCCGGTTTGTAGTTCCAGTTTCAATTCCCCGCTTCGGACGCCGATTCTCTACTTTCCGAAGAAGAAATGGCGTTAATCCTTCACTAGGCTGTTCTGATTCTTCCTTTCTTGTCTCTGCAACCAACCTGCTTCAAATCCTAATCCACCTACTCAAATTTGCAGTCATGGCTATTCGTGTTACTCTCTCCTACTCAGGCTATGTTGTCCAAAACCTAGCTTCCTCCACCGGCCTTCGGGCCGGTAACTGCCGCGTCTTCCAGGAGTTTTGGGTCCGATCTTGTGTTTTTGGATCGACCCATAATCCGGAGTTCAAATCTGCTGGAAGCGCGCGCAATTATCGGTCCGATAGCCGGCGGTTCAAGCCGGGTGGCTCTGTTGAGAAGCCAACTTCTATGTACAGCACTCTCGCCGGAGAAAGGGTTGGGGAAAGCCCTAAGAATCCCATGGTTTTGGGTTTGATGTCGATGTTGAAATCGATGGCCGATTCTTCTGCGATCAATACAGGAACTTTTGGGGTTTCTTCGTTTAAAGCCACTTCGATTATATCCTTTTTACAAGGATCGAAGTGGCTTCCGGGTTATGATATACGATCTAATGTAAGCAACAATGTGGATAAAGGCGGAACAACGGTTTGTTATGATTATGATGAAAGTGGGAGTAATCGGTTTTATGAGAATGATTTTGAGAAGAGCAGCTGGGTTTCGCGTTTGTTGAGTACTTATTCCGAGGACGCAAAGGCCCTCTTTACGGCTTTGACTGTTAGTGTGCTCTTTAAATCTTTCTTGGCGGAGCCGAAATCGATTCCTTCTTCTTCCATGTGTCCAACTCTGGAAGTAGGGGATCGTATTTTAGCAGAAAAGGTGATCCTTACTTTATTGAACTGAAAACTTCTGGATTGAATTATTGATATCTTCTAATATGTTGACTGTATTATTAGTGGACAGTTTCAATTGTGTACAAACAATGATATTAGATGCTTTTAAATGACTTTTAATGGACAGTAATTTGTGATATAATATTACTAAGGTCTGGATTACATTCTTCTTTTATGACTATGATTACCTTAATTAAACTTTTGAACGTAATGGCACATTAGTTTACCTTAATTAAACTTATGATTCTCCTAACAATCATAAGACAAGAAAAAAAATGTCTATTTCTTGTTTCAGTTTTCAAGGTCATGGAAGTTGCCTTACCCTGTTCCTAAACTGATCTCTATTGCTTTTCCTTCTTATACTAGGTTTCATACTTTTTCAGGAAACCTGAAGTTTCAGATATAGTGATCTTTAAAGCTCCTCAAATCTTGCAGGTATTACTTTAATTAATGAGGTAATTTTAAGGAAATTGTCCTGTCTAGTATTCTTGGATGCTGATATTTTCTTGTACCTTTTCCGCACCTCATTTAGGAATTTGGAGTTAGTTCAAATGAGATGTTTATTAAGAGAGTTGTGGCTACATCTGGGGACGTGGTTGCAGTAAGTGTTCTTCAACATTTTAACTTACATTTCTTTATTATGCTATAATTCCATGCTTTGTTCGTAATCCAAAATAATAATAATAAATAAATTATATTATATGTTCTCTGATTCATATTGGTAAGCAAATAAGTGGAATAACTTATTAACTTGAATTTCTAGTAACATCAGAGGCTATAAATCTACTATATTATGGAGATAAGTGAGGATTTTAAATTAGCTAGCAGTAGCATCATGGGATGGAATATTCTGGAGCCATTAGTCACCTAGTTATTCTTACAATTATTTTTCTTGAGAACATGGGCACAAATCCTTATTGCTAGATTTTCATTTATACAGCTTATAGATTTAGGGTGTGTTTGGAATGCATTTTCAAGTGTTTAATTTAAAAAATAAGTCATTTTAGAAAAATAAGTGTTTGGCAACCACTCAAAATAGTTTTTGAAGAGTATTTTCGACCAATTTTGTCAAAAGTGTTTAAATAGAAATGAGCTTTTTGAAAACACTTTTTTCTCAAGTCAATTCAAATGGGTCCTTAGACACTTCTTGACTAAGTTCACGGGTTACATTACAACAGCTCCTTTGGATTTTGAAAATCTAGCTTTAAGGATTTGTGTCGAGCTTCTCTGCCATGAATCTATAAGGATTCTTGCCCATATAGATTTGGCACAATGATTTTCATTTATACCAAAAAAAACCTTATTTTATCATATGGCACAATGAGTATCTGAGCTGTGCCCAGCTTATGGATTTGATTAGTGCCATATGAACCTACCACGAGCATCTGTGCGAATTTGGATATGACTAAGTTTACAGGACAAGATACTACACATAGTTGCAATGGAAACTAAGTAGATATTAAATCTTAGGTAGGTGGCTGCCATAGTTTGAGTCTCTTTCTTTTATACCCCTTACATTTTTTTTTTTCATTGGGCAAGATGACCACTCGCCAATCTAGGATGGTTTAGATATAGATATCAAAGTCCCTCTTCTAGCTGAATTTTGATGGTTTGTTTTTCTTCCTAATAAATCACCGTGAAATAAGATATTTCCTATGCTTTGTAATTAATTATTGGTTGTAGGACATATCTTCAACGCTGGAGATAAATAGGGAACCAAATATAGTTACAATATGAGAGAGTCGCTCAGTACCAACCATTAGTGAAAAATAGGACTCTCGAACAATTGGTAGTCGCTCAATGCTCAATATTTTGATCGAGTATCCCATAAGCATTTGAGATTTGACGTCTAGTCATCTTGTTTTTAACTTCTGACCAGACTTAGCGTGGTTCTCTTTGCTTTGATGCCAATTACTTGACGCATTTGAATGTCATTTTGTAGGTTTCAAAAGGGAAACTGGTGGTAAATGGTGTAGTTCAAGATGAGGATTTCGTCTTAGAGCCAATTGCTTATGAGATGGATCCACTGGTACTTGTCTTTCCTTTTTAACCTTCTATCTATTTCTCTCTCTCTCTCTCCGGAGGGAAGATAAAAATCCTGAATTCTGTTCAACGGATAAACAGTTTGCTCAATCCAATTACCTTGTTTTCTTCTACAGCTTGTGCCTGAAGGTTATGTGTATGTAATGGGGGACAACCGTAACAATAGTTGTGATTCTCATAACTGGTAAGTTCACCATCTCAGCTTTCATGTTGTATAATGTGAGAGTACTGTTAGGGGATATATAAGGAATATTAGTTTAATATATGTAAGGACATACTGGTAATTAGCTTGGGGACTTGAGGGAGTTTGAGATCTTAGAAGGGGGGATCATTTTAGTTGGGATGAGCTCTCTTGATAGGCTATTGTTATATCGTGATTTCTTTTGATAATACAATATATGAATATCTTGTGTTTTTCTGTGTTTTTTGAGTTTGGTTTGGATGCCCAACATCTAAATTGGAACTTGTGGTATCAACTTTTGGCACATGCAAATGTTTTATGTTATAGTATACATGTCGTGATGCTTTCATGCGTAGATGAGAATTGGCTGTATCCATGATGCCTTTTTTTCCTCTTTTTAAAGAGAATATTGATTCATGGCCACCAATCTTTCTGATACTACAGTATACCTGACTCTATCTCTTCTTCTCCAGGGGTCCACTCGCAATAGAAAATATTGTAGGTAGATCATTATTCAAGTATTGGCCTCCCTCCAAGGGATCCAGCATGGTAGATGAACCACGTGCAAGGAATATTAATCTGGGGATTTCCTAAACACAATGTCCTTGGTATTACCCTACCCTATTACACCTTCATAGGGATGAAATTGCCCCTTTTTGGTACCGACCACCGCAATATCTTTGCATATAAAACTTGGATTGGACTTCATGTCTGAGTGGTGTGTATTATTGAAAGTAGCTCCTGTACCTCGTGATGTCATATCCTATGCTATTCTTCATCCAAGAGGATAGAAGGAAAAAAAATGAAAAAAAGAAAACAAAAGAGAAGAAATGGAAGGAAAAAGTAGAGGGGAACCGATCTTTTGGCCCCCAACTAATTCCGGAACCAAAGTTCTCAATTTTTTGAAGGGTTTACGTGTTCCTGCCTTCAAGGGAATGTCGAACAGGCTAGGGATGATCATCATTCACCTTCAGCTTGCTGTATTGTCTTGGCCATTGTGCACATATATGGCCGCAACAAATGTATCTTAGTAATGAACAAATTTCATGGTGTCTATTTTCTGTGTGTTTTATGCTGTGGTTTCTCAGCTTTAGCCATCCTCCATCTCTCCATGTTCTCACTTTCCTGTAATTTTATAGATGGAATCTGTGTATTTGAATTCAGAGGCTTCAGATAATTGGTATTCTGTGTTCCTTTAGATGATATGATTGTCAATGGTAGCATTAGCAGAGCAGAATTAGTTGGTTTTATTTTTTTTTAATCATTTTGAAGTGTTTTTTTTTAATATATAAAGAATATTTTGGATTCCACGAATATCATTTTAGTAGACGGGATGAGAAGGAACGTATCACAAGGATTTATAAAACAATTTACCAGGAAACATTAGATTTAGGGCCTTAACGGCAACCAAACATGTTCCTATATACCCCTTGCTATGTCAACCTTTTCTTCCATTGCATCATTTTGAAGGACCCCAACATTCTTATATGTATACCAAGAAGCACAAACCAAATAAAACCCAAAATTTAGCACACTCAACACTGACAGTAACCAGTAGAAATAGTCCAAGTTGTCTCTATTGAGATTGTTGCTTGCCAGCCACCCTCCGCTCGCCTTGTTCACCACCTCAACCACCACTGTACTTGTGAAGTACCCGAATGCAATCGAACACCAAGCGATGGCTGTGCTCAGGGATTTCATTCCTGCTGAGCTCTCTGCATAAAAGAATTCCAGCAGTCCCACGAGAGTGAATATATCGCCCATTCCAAATACGCAAAACTGAAATCCCAACCAGAAAACGGTCATTGGCAAGGGCTCCTCACTATCCACCATATTGTGTTTGATTGCAATATTTTTGCGGCGAGTCTCCACGACTGCGGCAATGGCAATCGATGCAGTAGTGATTACCAGTCCAATGCCGATCCTTTGGAGGTGCCGAATTCCTGTGGGAATCCCGGTAATTTTACGAGCAAGAGGAACGAAAACATGCTCGTAAAAGGGGATAAAGAAGATCATGAAAAGCAAGGGAATGACGGGGACGGAAGGGCCTGGAATTTTGAATCCGAGGAACTGGCAATCCATAGTTATGCTTTGTTGAATGGAGAATGTTTGGAGTTGAGCCATGCAGGTGGCCATGAAAATGGTGCTGACTATAATTGGAAGCATTCTAATTAGTATCTTTGTTTCTTCGACCTGTGTTACTGTGCAGAGTCTCCATGGCCCTGGCTGATTTGCCGACATTGATGCATTTGTATCATTCCTTACAATGGCTGCTCTATCTAAGAATCTACAAGATTTTAAAAATTTCATGGCGTTAACCAATCAATTGAATTCCAAAGTTTAGGTTAATCTTGAGATAAATATTTAAGAGTATTATACCTGAATTGATCAGTTTTCTCAAGGATTTCATGTGGGATTGCAGCTTCTTTGTCACGAATCTCATGTAGTTCATTAACATTCTCTGGAAGTGGAAGTTTTCTGTTCCGGATTGAAGCTACAAAGACCTATACTTGAGAATAAAAAAAGATTAAAGACTACATATCAGGAAAAGAAACATTGAAACTACAAAACAAAAACACTAGCGGTTGAGTGTGGATTTGACAATCTATATACATCTTAAAAATCACTAGATACAAAACTTATAAGGCTACATTGTGATGGTTTTCGCAAATAATTTATCAAAAAAAAAAAAAAAAAAAAAAAAAAAAAGGTGGAGAGAGAAAAGAAAAGAAAAGAAAAAGGCAACAAGAAAAACAAATTGAAGGTTTCAATTTTAACACAGATCTCCAAATACAATATCATTTAATTTATCATTATTTCTCTCTTTTATAGATCAAAGAACTCTGCATCTTCCTTATGCTAAAACGACTATGCATTAATGTTTAACTAGAATCGAGTATAGCGTGTCGCCTGTCCTCCTCCTCTTCTTCATTTTTGTTTTCTTGTTTTTTTTTTAATGGTAAAATATATTATTTTCATCCCTAAATTTTGCCTTTAATTTTCATTTATCCCAAAATTTGATATACTTTTACTTGAGTTTTGAGTTTTGTTTTCATTTGGCCTATAAGTTTCTAAATTTTGTATTTTTACCTTTGAGCCTTGAGTTTATTTTTCATTTGGTTCCTAAATTTTATTATTTTACATTTTTACCCTCGAGTTTTTACAAATGGTCAATTTTGATCAATGATGTTAAATTTTAGTTAATTAATTTAAAATAATTAACTGAAAGTGGGTACTCTTTAATGAAAAATCAAAGAAAAAAGTATAAACCTTGTAACTTAGGAAACAAAACTCTAAACTCAATATGTAATATCTAGAAACTTTAGGTGCCAAATGAAAATTAAATTCAAAATTCAATGGATAAAATGTAACATTTCAAAACCTAATGATCAAAATGAAAACAAGACTAAAAAAGAACCTAGAGACCAAAAGAGAATTTTTAATTTTTTTCATTTTTGATGTATACACAAACCTATAAAAAATATTCAACGATATTGCTACAATGTGATTGATAGTTTTTCACTGTTTGATGTATGAAAAAGAAGTATCTTCAATTTATATATGATGATTATTGAACGACATGCAGATTATTGAATATACATCCAACAACAGTTATTATAACTATTTATCATCGTCTTTTGGTGTATTAGAAAAGCCATAAAGGAAAATTGAAATGGAGAAATGTGAAGAAGATAAAAGATATATGTACCTGTAGAAGTCTAAGAATGGGGCTTCCTTTAGGCACATTATTGCGATAAAACGACTTGCCTGCAAACACAACAACAACGGCGACAAGAATTGCAATGCTGCAAACCACAAACGCCCAGTCCCAACCCACCTCTGTGTTTATCCACACTATCAATGTCACTCCCACAATTGACCCTATCGTCAGGCTGAACAGGAACCAATTGAAAAAGCTCGACACCTTCGCCGCCTCGGCCGGATCTCTGTCGTCGAATTGATCCGCCCCCAACGCTGGCAGTGCCGCTTTCACGCCACTCGTTCCCAGTGCTATCAGGTATAATCCCACGTATAGAATCGCCTCCTGACCGCTGCCTGCCGCCTCGCACTCGCTCCTTGCTGCCGCACCTTTGCACGGAGCTGGCCTTAGGTGCGGGAAATGTGCCTGCGCCGTTAGCAGACAATATCCCTGTACAAAAGTCAGGAAATTAACTATTTTAGTCATTGTTATTATTCATAAGTTTCAATTCAATAATTAAATCTATCTCTGTTTTTTTATATGATTAATTTCACATGGATAATTTAAATTTAAAGAGAAGTTACTCATTTTTTTAGTAGAAAAAAAAATTACATTATTTACCTATATAATCTAATTTAAATATTATATTAAAAAATATTTATTATCTCGATCATTAATCAATAAAACTTGAAATTTAAATATAATTTTTATATAATAGTAATAGCATAACAATAATTATTATAATTAGTTAAAAAAGAGACCAACGGAGCGGGGATGAGAACATTCCATGTCTTCTTCCCCGTTTGAATTTTTTCTCCACTCCCTCTTCTATTTTCCATCTTAAACAATCTCACGAGAAAAAAAAACATCCCTAAAAATAATGAAGGTCTATTTTAAAAGTTTATAGTTTTGATTGAACTCAAACACAACATGAAAAAAAATAGAAGAAATAAAAGGTTGTTTCAACTAGAGCTTAATGTGATTATAATATAGATCAAATTCACCATAGATTGATGACATCCAATATGTATTAACGATCAAGAAATCTGTGATTCAGATCTTTCACTCTATTATTGAAAAAGAAATAATTAAAAAAAAAAACCAAATGCGATTGAATATACCATGTCCATGCATGTCACCGTACATTGATATAAAATGATTATTATCAAACTAAGCATGTAGCTACAATGACCAAACCTCTCACGTGGACGTCCAATATTTTATAGGCATGCGTCTACTTTTCTATTTTATTTATTCACTTTTATTGAATGTCAAGAAATTCTTGCTCAATATACATCAAAATATTATTTGATTAAAAAAACGATCACCCCTCACATATGTTTCAACCATAAATTATCATTTTTAAGAAAAGTAATAACAATCTTGATAGAAGGAAATATCTTTCGAAATATATAACTAAAATAAAATAAAGAAAAATACTTATATGTGCTCCACACCTATCTTTCTGTAATTATAGTTTGTCACGTAAGAATTTTTTTAAAATATTTTGAAACTTTTACATTGTTACTCTTAAAAGTCAATTGCTAAGGGTCTGTTTGGTAGATAATGAAAAAATAAAATTTTAAAAATAAGAGATTCAATAAAAACAGAGTTATATTTCATATTTTTAGATATGCGTTTGATAGTAGATTAAAAATTAAATTACCATTTAAAAATATTTTCAAAATGTATTTGATAATAAATTTATAAACCATAAAATTAATTATAGTTGTTCACTGAATATTAGGTTGAATATAAACTATTACCTATCAATTTATTATTTTTTTTATTTTAAATTTTTTGTATAATGATTATTTTTTTTAATATCATTCACTATATAATATATATTTTAATTTAACCTTTTAAAATTTTAAATTCAAAATTTGAATACATTATAAACTTTTTATTGTTGTTTTCAGAATGAGAAAAATGAAAAAAAATTGGATTGGGGATTATGTGAGAAATGAAGGGATAGAGAAAGAGAGCGTGTGACCATGAGCTCAAAGGAAGCGAAGAGGACGCAAGTCTTGAATCTCGGGAGATAAGTTTCAGAGATGAAACCGCCGAGGAGTGTGAGAAGAAACGTTGTTCCCATAAAGTTAGTGAGTGTGGTCACTGATTTTGTCAAGCTGAAGTTCATGTATCCACTGAAATACGTCACAAGGCTCAATGCCACCGACACAAATGCCATATTTTCAAGCCCTTCAGTCACTGCCAAGTGCCATGCCATCCAATTTATAATGGAAAATCGACTTTTACTTATAAAAAATACAAAATTGTATTACCATAAACAAACATAGCAGCTCTGTTTCCTCCTCGTTTTGCTTCATTTCCCTGTGGAAGTTACATTAATTATTATTAGCCGCCATGGATGTGCAGGAGAGCTCAAAAAATAGCTGAAACAAATTTACCATTATTGTTGATGATGATGATGACGAACAAATTAAAAACGGGAGAAATTAATAAGGCTTTGGTTTGATCAAGTTTCTCCCTCTCTCCGATATCTTGCTATTGGAATGGCTAGGATTATTTATGGTGGGTTTGTATGTTTTTGGAAGATGGGATTCCACTAAATATTTTAATAATAATAAAATTAATTATGGAATTGGAATCTGTTGACATTTAAATTATTTGCATTGCATTTTGATGAAGATATTTTGACTTTATCCGTTGACTTAATTATCATCTCGGAGCCATAAAAGCTGGAACATGTCCAATATAATTGGGATACCCCTACTTTGCTTTCCATGTAATTTTGATGTTTCAGCATGATATATGTATATTTTATATATTAATTCGTAGCTTTGTATTATGTAGGACGAGTTGTAAATAAAAAGCCAAGTTTTATGAAATAATCTACTAACTTTTTTTTCCCTTTACGAACTTACAACCCGAAACTATGATTTTAATTATTCGATGAGGCTGTTATAATATGATGAATAATTTTCACCATTAATTGATGTATACGTAGAGATGGAAAAGTAATTCATATTTATGCCGACACTATTAGGGGCATGAATATTTCTTCTTTGTTGTCACCTTTATTTCAAAAATACTTCCATCCATTTAATAGAGTAATCACAGTTTGTCAATTTTTTCAAAATATTTTCAAAATTTGTTTTTCTAATATGATGGAAGTGGGTTTGAATGAGGAAAATGAGATAAGAAAGAATGTGAAAGCATAGGATAAGGTTCAAGAGGGAATATTAACAATGGTGATTATTTTGGTTTCAGACATATTGCACTTGTAAATTGGCTTTGAACTTTAAAGAGTCGCAACATTGTAGAAAACTTGGAATGTCAAAGGTGCTACAATTTAATTTATTATTGTATGTTTTATTTAGATCAATACTTCCACTTCATGATTCTTTGTAGGAAATTAGTTGACGCTTTTTAATTTTCAATTTGTCAAATAATCTTCCACCAATTGAAAGTTTATTTATCATATTTAAAATTGTTTCAAGATAATTTATAGATTATATTCCTTTTCAATCATAACAAAGATATATAAATTTGTGTTTTTTTAAAATTTAAATGTCGAACATGTAGTTTTTGTTAGTTCGTGAAATTTTATATTACGATTACTTTATTATTCTCAATTAGACCTTTGATTAGATTTCTATAATTTCAATTTTATCAGAATTCTAGATATCTTATTTATTTATTTGAATCATTTTTTTTGGAAAAGATACAAACGGTGAATCACTAGGTGCACCCAGACATCTCCACAAGGTGGACATTTCCATAGTACTCTCATCATCTCCCTTTCAATAATGACATTCAATAAGTACATAGAGATGTGATATAAAAGCAGAAAAGAAGCAAAGAGTTATGTATTACAAAAAGCATTGAGATTAATGACAATGGAAGCATGCTCGTAATCTTTGAGACATTTAACTCTATGTGACCAATAGCCAGCAAGGGAGCAGGCATCCCACAAGTTTTCCGTACTCTTATAAGCATCCTTAAACGTTCGATTGTTGTGCTCATTCGAAATTGTCCATAACACGACAAAAACAATGTTGAAGATAATTATCTTTCTTTTTGTTTGAACCAAAATTCCGTAGGATATCATTAGAATCTTTTTAATTTTCAATTTGTCAAATGGATTTTCTCTCTGTTGACTTTCGTTTTATTATATCTAAAATTTTGTTCATTTTGGCGCGACACAATTTACAGATCTTTGATTTAGATTTTTATGGTTTCACCTTTTCATGATCCTAGATATATTGTTTATTTGTTTGAACCAAAATTTTTATCTGTTTTTTATGTGTTTAAATTTAACATTTTTTTTATTCACTCTGTTGGGAGAACTACACATGACAACTATAAAAATGAACAATAAAATCAAATTTGATAGATTCAAAAGACCTAAAACAAATATATTAGTATCATATATCTCTAACCTTTTATTTGGAATGTTTTTTTTTTTAATCACACAAGCATGCCAGCAAACTAATAATCATAAAAAATATTACTTATAAGTTAGTTGATGATTTATATTGTTATTTCATCACTTTTTAATTTAATGTAAAAAGTTTACGATTTATATTCCCATAAAAAGTATATTGATTCAAAATTTGTATGCCACTATGAAAAGTGTTCCAAGATCTTCAAACACGTGCATCTCATTTTATATTTGTTGTGAATTAACATAAAATAAGATATATATAGTTTTGACTATTAATTATTTTATTATTTTTAATTCTTATATCAGATATTTATTATTTTAATTTAATAAAATTTATATTAATTTGGTGCTGAAACTTTTCCAACAAAATTCACGTTCTAAAGATTTTTATCCACATACATGGTACGTGTTTTATAGCTAGTAGTTTGAAAAGGTACAACCATCTTTTTGAAAAAGTATCCACAAGGTTCAAAGTTTTCAAAGTCATCTTTCTTTAGGAGACATTATCATCTTTACCTCAATTTAGTTAATCAATTTTCAAAGGAAAAATATCAATTTATACTTCTAAATTTTAGAGACTGTATCAATTTTATCCCTAAATCAATAATTATATCAATTTAAATCCTAAATTTTTGTAAGTATATCAATCTACATATTTCTTTATGTTCATATGAAAAAAAAACTTATGTAAAGCTTAAAGTTGTATCAATTAAATCCCTAAACTTTCATAAATAAATTAATTTAAACTTGAAGTTATTATCTTTTTAGAATTGTCTATACATTTATTCTATTTGTCGATTTTATTGAAAATTAATATATGGATGATTTTCAAAGGTAATTGTAATGAGAATGTTGGAGTTTAATTGACTCAAACCATAATTTTCACATAATATTTGTCGAACGAAATTTAGAAGAGTGTAAATTGATATACTAAAAAAAAATCATAATTTAAATTGATACAATTATTAGTTTAGATTTTTAATTAATAAAACTCTAAAAATTTAGAGATATAAATTGATTCATGTCGTTTTTTTATAGATTATCCTCCATTTAGTATTATGATAAATTGCAAGCCTTTCTTTATAACTCTCCTTTGTTGTATGTACACATATACTCGTATAATAAAGTTGTTATCTTGTACCAAAAAGCCAGTTGATTAGTTTTATCATTCAAATATATAAATAGATGACCGTACTTCCTCTCCAATAAGTCAGATGCATTATTAAACAAATATTATTAGTTAACTAGTTGCAAAGAGTTGACCTACTTAGCTCTAATAACTATTTTCATTAGCCAATGATTTTTTATGTTACCGTCCATGTACCAAAACCTCACCCCAACCTGTTGCAAATTATTATTCTATTATAAGATTATGCTTTTTCCCCTCCTTCCTAGGAACATGTGACAGAGTTTTGAGCATATTTTAATAAATGATTAGGGATACATGATCCACTCTCCATGCTATTATTTATTTACGAAAAAAAAAAACTCTAATAAAGTTGACCATTTGAAATCTTGAATGTTTGAGAATGACTATCCTTTTTTTCTGAATTGGATTGAAATTCGAAAAATCTTTACAATGGTATGATATTGTTCATTTTAGACATAACCCTCGTAGTTTTACTTTTGGTTTCACCTAAAAAGTCTTATGCTATTCGACATAGTTATCCTTCACCTTCTCCTTATTTAGTCGATGTGAAATTTTAATCACATTTTCATCCAACACATTTTGTAATTTAAAAATATTTGAAGAAAAGGAAATGACATTATAATTATGTGCAAGGAAGTTAGAACTTAAATGACAATGGAAATCTGGTTGTCTCGAATCCTTTTAATTAGTTTCTTGGGTGAATGGTCAAAGATATTTAGACGTCAACCAAAGTTAAAATACAATGAGTAGCAATAAAATATTATTTTATGCTATAAACTATAAAGCTCAAAACTTTATGCTACATGGTGAGACATAAGACCTTTTTTTATCTGTATGAAACAATTAACTAAAAAGAAAATTATGGACGCATTCGGTAACTATTTTATTATTATTATTATTTGTTTTTAATTTTTAAGCTTATTTTTTTTCTACTTTTTACAATAATTTACATATTTCTTAATTATAATGGTTGAATTCTTAGTCAAAATCCAAAAATAATAATAAATTTTTAAAAACTATTTTTTTAAGTTTCCAAAATTTGACTTGGTTTTTTAAATAATTGTTAAGAAGTAGATAACAAAGAAAAAAATTTGGAGGCAGAAGTAGTGTCTATAGACTTTAATTACAAACAAAAAACAAAAAATAAATAGTTACCCTACGGAACTTAAATGATTAGGTTATACAAATTGTTAAAAATTAATGTCAATTGAAGAAGAAATAGATTCAAATACACAAGAAAACTTCTATCCTCTCATGTTAAATCATCAATCAATCTAAACGTTAATTAATATTTAATATGATGCATGGTTTATACCATTTTAAATCTTGCTATAACAAAATTTAGGATTTCATTCCGAAAAATGGCAAATATGGCAACTCATGTGTCATGCACATGACTACAAATTTCTAAATACCTTATTTGTAGTTGTTATTGATGAAACTGCAAATACATGGTAAGTACAGAATCATAAACAAGGTCGAGTTCTGTATAAGGTAATTGCTGATTTTAATTATACTCCAGATTTTCCTCATGTAATTAACGCAATCTACATATTTTATTATTAATTTAGATTCTGTTTAACAACTTTTCGAATTAATCTCACTTTAGTTAAATATTCAGATTTTTCTACCAAATTTTATATTTTAAATTTTCATAAGTTATCAAATTTCATTTTATCTTATCAAATTTCAAATTTATTTTAATCTTTGAATTGTTTTTCATAATTTTATACATGTTCTTAATAAATTAGCGGGATATTTCTCATATCCTTGAAGGTTTAAATTGTTTTATATTATTAGATTTTTAGATTCTTTTAACGATTTGGAAAAAAAAATATTCATCCCTATCGTAAAAAAATAGTCATCACTTTTGTTATTCATACGAAGTATTCGATTTAGGTTTTCTTATGATATTTTTTATAAGGTATTGTTTTTGCTATGACTTTACAACTGATTAGACTTCTCTTTTCCTCTTTTCCTCTTTCAATCGATTTTATCGATTTTCTTCTTTTCCTCTTCATTAGTTCTGGTATGACCATTCAATCTTCTTTTGTTTCATTATTATAATAAGCTTTCTTTGTTTTTCGGTCAAAGAAGAAGAAATCTTGTTCGTCGGAAAGAATCATAGTTGGACACTACAATAAATCGAAACTTCCACGATTGTGGGGAACGTTGGAGAATTGGAGTGATGATTTTTGTGTGGTGGTTGACTATTTTCTAATGCACCTATGAATCTTGCAAATACACTATACATTTGAATAATAATTCAATAGAAACATAACCTTCTTTTCAACCTTTTGAACACATTATTATCAATTTTGGTTTATATAACTCTTTTTCAATTGATTTAACTTTTTTTTTCATTAGTTTAAATAGGTTATTATCAGCTTTAAAATATAATATAAAGTTAACCGTATTTCTAGTTTTGCCTTCAATGGGTTTTGAAAATTAACTAATATACATTTACAAATACAGTGTAATTGTAATATGAAATTATGAGATTAACTAATCTTACATAGTGTAATTATAATATGAAGTTATGCGATTTTAATCTTCATTTTTCATGTTTCCAGATTTAAATTATAGATTCTCCTAATTTTTCTCCAACAATATCTATTTGAATCTATCTTTTGTTATCGGATTTTGTTTTATCTTTTTTTTATTATT
The DNA here is from genome assembly GCF_027475165.1 of Benincasa hispida. NCBI lineage: Eukaryota > Viridiplantae > Streptophyta > Magnoliopsida > Cucurbitales > Cucurbitaceae > Benincasa > Benincasa hispida. The sequence goes on from NC_143481.1 coordinate 7,195,588, forward strand.
TGTTTATAGATTTTTTTTATTATATTAATTTTTATGTGTATATTATTACTATTTATATATATATTTATTATTTTGATAAGAGTTGTTTTATATTGTTTCATTTTTTTTTTTTAAAAAAACTAACCCTTATTTCCAAAGTTTCAATATATTTATAATTGTGAAAAAAACAAATTAAGCACTTTCTTCCCTATATATTTAAAATATATATATATTTTAAAAAAAAAAATCTATTTCTACTTTACCTCTTTCTTATCCCATCCTTTTATTTCTCTCTTTCCTATTTACACAAGCTTGTAGCCATAAGCTTGTTGCCATAATCTCCACAAACTCATTTAAAATCTATGCTAGCATACCCTCCTCACCACAATCGCATCTTGGTTCACTTTCTTTAGAATCTTCCATTCTTTCTTCTCTCATCATCACCCTATCTGCTACATTTCGGTTTACTTGATTTTCAAATCTTCTTTTGCTCATTATCGATTGGTTCTCTAAGCAGCCACATGCCACCAGCGGTAACCATCGCACCATAGACACACCATCGTGGTTGTCCATTGAATAAGCAACTGCCAATTGTTTCTTATGAGGCCCATATTGACGAGTTTTTAGATTTTCGAACCGTTTTTAAGATTTTGTCCATGTTATTTGTTTTTTTAGTTTTTAGTTGAGATTGTATTATTATTATTATTATTATTATTATTATTTTGCTTCTAGAAGTTTAGATAGAGTGTATTTGCAGTTTTTGAGTTGTTTTTGAAGCATTGTCGATTTGTACTCAATTTGTTAGTCTTTGGGGTAGTTTGATCATTTGCCAATTTGTATTTTCTATTTTTTAAATTTGTTTTGCTTATTTTACAATTTTGAAACTTTTTTGTCATTTTTTCAAATGAAATTTTAAATTTTGTCTCTTATTAGCCCCCGTTAATTTATTTAACAGATCAGTTGGCCCACTTTAAATTTACATCGAACTCATTTGTGCTGTTATTTCTCAAAATAAAATTATTTAATCTCATTTTTACGTCAAAAAGAAAAAAATACTAAATCAAAATGGATAGATACTATCTTCATCAATTCCAAGTTCCATGCTTTATATAGTTCTATTGATAGATTTGGGGTAGTGTGGGGTTATTATAGTTTGTGAATTGTATTAGTTTATGGATTATCATAATCTGGATTTACGATATAGACTATTTTAGTTTCGATTATAATAGTCCCTTTGGGGTGTATACTAAAGTAGTCTTACATTTGGGTTATTTTAGTTTGTGTTTGAGGTGCAAACCATTTTAATCTAGGTTAGAATAGTATCTCTATTTGAGGTGCAAGTTATTTTAGTCTGCGTTTAGTCCATAAACTTTATTAACATCGTTTACTATTGAAGTTTGTACATTTATTAAGAAATTTCATCTTTCCCTCTTTCTCGCCTCCTCCCTCTAATGTTTGCTAACTACAGACTAAAAACTCTGCATCCAAAACACAAACTTCCTAACTTTGACATATTAACTTTCAACTTCAAAACTCAACTCGGCATCCCAAACACCCTGATGTTGTAGGATTATAGTAAATTAGGATATCTTGGTTAAATTCTTAATTGATTAGGATTAGAATTAGTTTTCTTGATTGGTTACAATTATGATTAATTCCCTGGGTTTATTAGGAATAGGAATAGGAATATGATTAGTTTGTTTTACAATTTTCTATAAATAGAAGAATTCTCTTCTTGTATTGATAACTTTTGATTCATAATAAAGACTTTGATTTTACTATTAGAGATTTCTCTCCTTTTTTTTTTTTTTTAGTCTCTTAAGCTACATCAATTTGGTAGCAAAGTAGCCATCTGGCCAATGTTGATTGTCGCCAATGGAAGACTATGAAACTCTTGGTGACGCCAATTGCAAGAGGGAGTTTCGTGAGCTGTGCTCGTCGTTGAACATATTGGGAATGTCCTAAAACTCGCAATTTATAACTTTGGAAACATCTTTTTGTAGGATTGTATCAACAACAGCGGAAGCACAAGATCATCTAAGCACTCTAATTCACTAATTTTGACAAAATATAAAGAATGCTCTTGCAGAAAACAAATGAGTTTCAAGACATACCTCTTGTAGAACTTCTTCAAAGCTCCTTCTCCAGCTGCTGTCTTCTCCAAATCTTATTACAGACCACCTCAAGATCTTCCCCACTATTCTCTTAGTACTCTAGATTGAGTTGTGGGACTCAAAACAAACTTGAATCAAGGGATGAAGGAGAAATGCTCACTGCAGTAATCTTGTTGAAGAACCCTTTCTTCAACTCGAATTTTCTCTGAAATTCTCTATAGATTGCATCACCGAATTTCACTCCAAACTCTTCAATATATTGCATATCAACATGAAAAAGAGAGAATTGCATGAGTTGCAGCTCATGCTTGGAGAAGATAAGGCAAAGTAAACGTCATTTGAGTGAGCAACTAAGGAGATGGATAATGGAAAAACAAGCTTTTCCATTTTGTGTTTTTGATTTTCTATTTTCCAATTTATCAAAAATCAAAACTTGATTTTATAAAATCTATTTTGATTTTAAAACTGAAAAATTTAATTAATTTCATAAATTAATTATTAAATAAAATTTAATTAATTTAATATCAAATATTAAATTAATTTTAACACATATCCATCTTTATATATTTAAATCATATTTAAATATACAAAATCTCCTATTTCGTTTAATTCTTAAATTAAACATGTAATTATATCTCATATAATTGCTAATTTCCTTAATTCTAATTTGAACGATTTAAATTAACTTATCACATTATTCTAGAGCTAGTCCGTTACGAGCTAGTAGAGGGACCTCGCAGACCTACAGATCATGGGCTCCAATGATTCGAGATTAATTGGCTAAACTCATTAGACCAAATTAATCTTATTTGTTATTAATCTTATTTGTTAACTATTGGGTTGCACTCTCCTCATTGTAGATATATTATGCCCACATAATTTGACCATAATCAGCAAGTCGACCCTTCACAGGTTATTCGTAATAACGGCTGAGTCAAATATCTGTTTTACCCCCAAGATTACGTCTTATTCCTCAAGTTCCTACTGATCTTCTAATGAACAACTGGTTTGTGATCCAATCACTAAACTAAACTCTCTCAGCCCAGTTAGAGGGTGGGGCCCTTGTTTAAGACCTGGATTCAGTACTTGAGAGAACAACTTTCTCCTATCCCTAAATCGGGCAAGTGTGAACTCCGTCTTGCACCTTATGTCCCCAGTTATCTTTCTGGTCTTATCCCTGAAATGAGAGTCTTATTGAGCCGGCGCTGTTGAGCCAAATCTCACCTATGCAAATCTAAGAGCAATCCCGAATAAACAGGAGTTCATAGTTAGCTCAGAATTAAGATCAAGTTACCTAGGTCATCTAGGTGAAATAATCAGTCTTAAACAGTAAACAACGTTATAAAATAAAAGTGACTTATTTCTTGGTCTTGATCTTATGCAAACTCATTGCATAGGACTCCTCATGTCATAACATGTACGAATTAGGATCACATCATATGTAGCACTTTACAACTCTTTGTAACAACTACAGAGTAGGTTGCATCCAATGGTGTTACCAGAATAAGGTACCCAACCTTATTCATGTACCATAGATCGTTTTGACTATTTACTCGAACCTTATCCACTTTTATGTCTCCACATAAAGTTTAAGTACTCATACAATAGTCATGGGTCTTAGTTTATTAGATTTAGACTTTTATACAATTTATAAAATCAATAATAAATATATTGATTATAGAAAATGTTTATCATTTTACAAACTGTGAGTTTTAGGACATAAAACCTAACACTTTTATTTATCAATAAAAGTATTATTGAAATTGCATTCTATTATAAAATCCACTAAATGAACTCATGGTTATAGTATGAATACTTTAACTTTATGTAGAGACATAAAAGATGATCAAGTTATAGTATATAACCTAAAAGGTTTATAAGTATATGGATGAGATTGGGTACCTCATCCTAGAGACACTATGGATGTGAAGCACTTTTTATACTGATACAAACGATGTGATCCCAAAATCATTCATGTGGAGACATGCAAATAGGAGCATCCTATGCAAAAGATGTTTGCATAAGACTAGACTACGAAATAGTCACTTTTCTTTATAACGACCCTTTACTGTTAAAACTTACTATTTCAATTCGATGACCTATGGTAACTCGATCTTAATCCTGAGCTAACTATGAACTCCTGTTTATTCGGGATTATTCTTTGATCTGCATAGGTGAGAGTAGTCCAATAGCACTACTCAGTAAGCCTCCCATTTTGGAATAAGACTGGATAGATAATTGGGACATAGTCCTGAAGATGGAATTCACTCCTACCCATTTTAGGGTTAGCAGATACGTTGTTCCCTTAAGTATTGATTCATGGTCTTGAACAAAAGGGGTTCCACCCTTTCATGGTCGAGAGGGATATGGTTTATTAGTTGGACTGTAAACCAATTGTTCAATAGAGGATCCCTTGGAGCTTGAGGAACAAGATGTATTTATAATGGTAAAATGGTAATTTTGACCTAGCTGTAAATACGAACGACCTATGAATGATCAACTTATTGATTATGATTAAATCAAGTGAATAGAAATATATCTACAGTGAGGAAAGTGCAATCATTGAGCTATAGTAGTGTATCTCGGTGGTTAACGAATATTGATTATTTTGGTTTAAAGAGTTTAACTAATTAATCTCAAATCGTTGGAGCTCATGATCTGTAGATTCATAAGGTCCCTCTACTAGCTTGTAAAAGATTAAACCTTGGATTGGAAGATTGAATGAAATTGAAGTGTTCAAATTTCAATTTAGGGTTTGAATTTGAAATGTTCAATTTCCATTTAGGGTTTGGATAATTATATTCAATATAATTAACGTTTAATTTTGTCGAAATTAAATATAATTGGAGAGTTCAAAATATTTAAATGATGATTTAAATATTAATTATATGAATAGGATTCATGTTTGAATTAGGTATTTTATTAATTTAATATTTGATATTAAATTATTATTATTTATTTATTTATTATTTAATTAAATCAATTTCATATAAAGAAATTCAATTTTGAAAATTGAAATTTTGGTTTAATTTCGTTAAATTAGAAATTGAATTAAACATTATTATATTTGAAATTGGTCTTATGGATTTATCCAACATTTTGATGTTGTTAGTGGATTAATCCACAAAATTACACATAGTCCACTACCTAAATGCAATTTGAAATGTCAAATTGCTGAGAAGCTTAGTACTTGCTGAATTAACTTGATAAAGAGGATTGAAGTTCATGCATTCTGAAATTTGAAAATTTTCTATAAAACATGTTTTACTCTCAAGCTCTCCAAAATTCCACCTTAATATATCTCAATTATGAGTTTCTACCACTCAATCCAAGACTGAGAATAGTAGAGAAAATTCTCTTGGTGGTCTATTGAAGATTTGGAGATCTAATTCATGGAGATTGCAAAGGATTAAGTGGAAATCTTCAAAGGTATACATATTGAAACCCTCTTTGTGAATAACTTATGTTTTAGCATGCTTTTGACTTAAATTAAGTATAATTAGAGTGCTTAATGATTCTGTTAGCATCCGTTGTTCTCACAGAATAGTGTACATCTATATAGGTGGAACTCTTTAAATTCTAGAAAAGAAAGAAGATATCAGATTTTTTTTCAAGATATTGCAAGAATATACTATTACTAATCAAGGAAGACGCCTAAGAAAAAAATAAAGCAGTTGGTATAGGCAAGAAAGTAAAATTTACTCCCAAAAGCAGTGCTTGAATTTTGACACAAGTGATTCAGAAGAAGAATTACAACATAATAATTTTGCTTGTGCTCGATTTTCTCAAAGAACCTATCATTACCCACATTTGAAATTTGATTATAGTGATTCTAGCGATTCTGATGAAGATTCTAATGTAGTTTGGAACAGAATAACAAAGTGACATTATCAACAAAGAGCTTGACGATCCAATCAAACTGGTTTCTCAAGAAATCAACGTGAGAATTAAGATTTAGATGATTTAAAGCATGAAAGAAATTATTATGACCGACATCAAAGAACACCGAATGAATCATTCCATCACCAATACGGAGGATGAAACATGAAAAAAAAACATAAATATTAAAGTAAGAGCATCTATCAAGAAGACTTTCAGAAGGGAATGGACAAAATTTGGGGTTTTTTGGAAAAAATTCAAGAAACGCATAATTATATTCTTCAACAATTTTCAAAAAACCATCAAGAGTTACATTTAATCATTCAAGAAGAAGAAAAACTCATCCAAATGGGTTGTGAATTGTGCAAAAAATGAACAGAGTAGAAAAAAATAAAAATCAATTGAAGGCAAGTAGAATAAGGAAGGTAGAAAGATTAAAGAGGAGCTTGTGTTGGAAGAAGAAAAAAATCAATGGAACTAACACCAAGGTTGCTCAATTCGAACCAAATGATGAGGAACAATTAATCGATGAAATTAATGATGAAGGTGTTGATGAAGATGAAGCAACTACAAAGAATGTATCTATTTGGTCAGATCACTTAAATGAGGCATGTAACCAACCATAGCTACCTCAATCGCAAAAGAATGGAGCAGAAATTAGCCTTGACCACCGAGAAGGACAACAAGAGAATCAACAACAATAATGGTCTGTAAGAAATGTCCAAGATTTACCAAAAATCTTTTGAGAACAACCAAGATCAAGGTTATATATGAGGAAATATTAGAAGTATGTGAATTCTTTAAGTTTGAAAGAAAAGAATATTCATGAGCAACCTAATTTCAAGATGAAAAATTTAGCACATAATTAAAACTTCTATGAAAAAAATCTGTTAGGAATTTGTTGTAAAAGCATAAGGAAACATTAACTTATAAATAAAGTTTTAAACTCAGAAAAAATTACTTAGAAAAACTAAGAATCAAAGAGTATTGAGAGAAAACTCATCTTGAGAGAATTTGTAAAATTTCTTCTTGTAATCTCTTAAGTATATCACTGCTCCCAACATAATGGATGTAGATCCTTTGTGATTGAATCACTTTAAAATCTTTGTCTCATTGCTTCTTTCCTTCTTCTCTGAATTGAAACCATCTCTACCATTTCATCGTCTTCAAAAGCTCCCACGAATACCATATCCTCCTCTTTCTTCTCCTTTGCATGTCTGTAAGAGCAACAAAAAGAAAGAAGATTAATTGAGGTAATTTCCTAAAAATGTGTCTATAGAAGTGTAAATAAAAGCACATATACACATGTCAACTTCAAAATTGGTATTAGAGCTTTGAAAATTCAAGAAAGCTTCAAGACTAACTTTCTTGATCAAGAAAATGGTCGTCGCACGCTATGATATAGAAAAATTTGATGGAAAGGGAGATTTTGCTTTATGAAATGCTAAAATAAGAGCTATTCTTGATCAACACATTAAAGCTCTTATGTGAAGGAACTTGTGAAGGTTCCAGAGTGAAAACGTGGAGATCGGTCCAAGTTTTATATTCATAGAATCAAAATTACATAATACAAACATTATGCACCTTGACGGAACAATGGGAGATTTTTTATATACCTTGACGGATAATCTCTCGTGTTGTCTAGCTTGGACGTTAAACTCATTGCTTTTTGGGAGGTAACCCAAGCTTTTATTTTCTTTTAGATGTTTTAGCTTATTTTATTATTTTTATTTTTAGTTCAACGCTCATAGTTTGGACTCTTATATTTTTCGAGTCTATGTATTACAAAAGCCCTCAAATAAAGCAGTATTTTGCAAGCCTGACACACGTAGATTACTTCACTAATCAGGCCAGTTTCGCTTACTCCCTTTACTTTATTTTATTGCATTGAGGACAATACATGTTTCTAAGTTTGGGGTGGGGGAAGTATTACGCACTGTTGCTTTTCTTGTCGTTTTTATCCTGCTATGCATGTTACTTAGAAAAAATTGTCTTATGCATGTTGACCAAATATTTTGAGTGACTGAATTTTGAGGAAAAATTTTTTAATTGAAAAGATGATCTTGTGCTTTAATTGTGAATATGCTGAGCATGTAATGATTGTGATTGCCTATGAGTTATTCTAAATTTGCATGTTAAATGATCTGTTGTGGAAATGGGATGACATACTACTGAATTAAATTATCTTTAAGTCCCACTTTGAGTCTCCCATAGCATGAGCTCGTAGTCACTTTAATTAAGAAACTTTGACTAAAAGTAGGATTGAGTTTAGTATAATTGGTTGTCACCTTGAAAGACCCCACTGGTTAGAGGGTTGATGTGCATGATAGTTTGTAATGTTAGACTAAGAGGAAAAGAAAAGAATATTGTAATTGCCTTTGAAAAAAAAAAAGAGCGTACACTCATGCATTTAAAAGAAAATCCTTTTATTGTTTAAACTTGTCATGTGTATGCATGGATGGGGGTAAAAAAAGTTGCCTTTGCTATGATCAATTAGGACACTTCGGAATCGACTAGGTCGGTTCCTTGCTGTAGATGTGTGAAAGCTAGTGTCCCTAGGTAAAATGATGCAAGTTTAGGGCCCTTTTGTTGTTAAGAAAAAAAGAGAAAAAAAAATAAAAAGATAAGGCACCTTAGTGGACATATTATTCTCTTGAAATGTGTAAATGCTTGATGATTGGTGCATGAGCCAGAGTAAGGAAAAAAGTAAAGAAGCTCTCTTGAACCTAACTTTAGTTCTTGTGTATTGAATTAAAGGTGAGTTGCACACACATACGTGGGAGATGATAAGATTTGGCCTAGAAATCTTTTAATGTTGGGATGTGTATGAAAGTTTCTGCTAATGGATCTAATATGCTTATTTTGAATGATGAGGTTTTGAGTCATTTGCATGCTTGTGTGAATTTTCTTATGATCTTGTTCTTTCTTTGCTCGGGACTAGCAAAGTTCTAAGTTGGTGAAATGCACTCCAAAAGTGCATTCTTTGGGCTTAAAATTTAGTTAGTTTTATGCTTAATATGAGGTCTTTGATGCTTTTTATGTTTAATTGTAGGAAATCAAGCAATTGGATCGAAAGAAGCAATTTTTTAGGATTAATGGCCAAAATACCTCAAGAAGGCCAAAACGTTGACCTAGGGCAATGATCAAGGGTGAAAAAGTGAATGAAAAGTGAAGATTGGAGGCAAGGCAGCGTCACGCGAGTGTTATAACATTGCCTTGCAACGCTGAAGACCCGAGAGCATTTAAAAACAAGGTAGTGTCACAACTCTGCCTTGCAACATTGCAACATTCTAGAAGATAAAGGTGAGTCATGTATAAATCAGCGTCGGTGTTACAACGCTGCGACTGCTGCTTATAAAAGCAGTGTTATGCCGAAATTAAACAGAGAGGCGACTTAGGGCTGATTTTTTATAGCATAATCGATATTGCAGCGAGCCTCCCTTGGGAGAGTGATTCTGGACAAAGGAGGCATTTCGAAGCTTCTGGACAGAGGCGACATCTTGAAGCTTCTGGACAGAGGCGGCATCTCGAAGCTTCAAAGGATCGAAGATTTGAAGAGTTCGTTGGGTTACGATTCCAGATTCGATTGCATCTTCTTCTCTCTTTTCTTTTCTGTTCCTTTGGTTTGGAAAGTCTATGAATGGTCTATGTTTATGCTATAACCATGATTGACTGATTTTTGTTTCTAGAGTGTTGATCTAGTTTTATGGATTGCTCAAACTAAATTGGTTATTTCTTGGATTCGATTTCTGCATAATTATTTTAGCATGCTTATTCTTAATGCTTGCATACAATTGACCATTGTTTGAATGTTCTTTACTTAATGTCTTGCTCGGGAGAGAGGGCGTTAGGTTATATCTAGCATGTTAAACTGTTAATCAAGTATGCATAAGAGTGATAGGAGATTAATAGAGATTGATGATGGAGGAACTTAATGTTGTAACTGATCTAGCAATTGCAAGAGATTGAATTGATGGTTAGTTATTAGAAAGGGTTAAGCTCGAGAGAGGATACCTGGATATAAGATTCCTAGGTTTATAATTTACATGAAATCAATGTAAGGTAAAAATAATTAATTTGGTTAATCCATTTATCGAAATCATACCCTAGGACGTGTCTTTATCTAGTTTTACCCTCGTGTTATCTTTTATTTGCTTTCTAGGAGTAGATTAATTAGACTTTCATCACAGTTCGGTCCTCTAAATAAAATTAGAAGGATCTCTGAATAGCTAAAAGAGTCAAACAATTTCTTAGAGGATGATACTCGGTCTCTTGGTCGTTTTACTATATTATAATTTGACGTGTGTGCTTACGCGGACATACCATCAACCTTGATCCCGGTTTCACCTTCACGGACGCAGCAACCACAATAGAGATGGACCTCTTTTCAGGTACCACCACGAGGAATCCCTCATTATACTCAAGGATGAGGATCGTAGCGGAGTTGTAGACTCGCTATCAATCAATTTTGGGGAAAGAAAGTTTTTCGTTGAGAGAATAACACAATAGAATTTTCACAGAGAACCTCCAGAGCCCAAGACCCTATGTAAAGCTTGAGGAGGAAGAAGAAGACAACCTCTCCATGAAAACGTGGAACTCCCACCACGTAGTGAGAGATCATGAGAGATTAAAGGCGAGGAGGTTACAAAATTACCTTCCTCCCTTATTATTTAATATTTAAATTAACAATAGTTTAAATTTTAAATAAAATAATTAAATAATAGTAAAACCAATTTTATTAATAAAACTATATGTTATATCACATATAACATATAACATATAGTTTATATTATATCACATATAATATACCCTATAGTTTAAAAATCTCTCATATAACCTATCGAATTAATATGAATCATAGTCATATTAGCTCTAACCTATATTTTTTTTATATGAATCATATTCATATAATTAATATTTGAACCATATTCAAATATTTATTTCTCCCATAAAACTTTATATTATAAAGTATCACATACATTATATTAATTATTTCTTATATGAATCATATTCACATAATTTATATTTGAATCATATTCAAATAATTATTTCTCTCATTAAAACTTTATATTATAATGTATCATATATATTATACTAATTATATCTCATATAATTAATTTTATTTAATTAATTTGAACAATTTAAATTAATCTAAAATTAATTCATTCTCATTAATCCTATTTTAGCTAACGAAGGGACCTTATAAACCTACAAATTGAAGCTTCAATGGTACTTGATTAATTAATTAAACTCTGAAGTAAATTAATCAACTTCTATTAACTATCGATCACTCTACTAAAGACCGACAGGTATACTCTCCGCACTATAGATATATTTATGTGTCCATTGAATATAACCAATCAACAGTTTGTTGACCCCTTTACAAATTACTCGCACGTACAACTTGGCCAAAATTTCCATTTTACCCCTTTAGTTACATCTAACTCCTTAAGTACCACTGATCCCTCTAATGAACAATAAGTCATAGTCCAACTATAACTTAACCCTCTCAAATCAGGAGAATGTGAGGCGCCTCATTGTTCAAGCCCTGGAATTAGCCCTTAAAGGAGCAATTTCTTTGCTTACCCTAACAATAAGGAAAGAGTGATTTCTTTCTTGTGTAGCTATGTTCCTAGCTCCCCAATCAGACGAATCCCCAAAATGGTAGACATATTGAGTCAACGAATCTAGCTACTCTTACCCATGCAAATCAAAGGACCGCCTTCATAGGCAGAAGTTCATAATTCACTCACGATTCAGGTCAAGTCACCTATGGTCATCCTGGTGAAATGTAAGTCTCTTCTAGTAACAGTGTTATAAAAAGTGATTATTCATTTTGTGGTCTGGTCTTATACAAACTCTTTGTAAATATACCCTTGCTCGAATGTCTCCACTGTTGGAAATGATGCCCTAAACCCTCGTTGGGTCCTGTAGTTTATAAACACAATATTGAACAAACACTTGTGATGTAATAATATATGATATTTTCTTCACTATTGTCTATGAAACATTGGATGTTTTATTTGCTTTACCACAAACCAATAAACTAAGATCCCTAGTTGTCGTTATAATTTAAGCATGTACGTGGTGACACACAGGTGGATCATGCCTTAAGTGATAACTAAAATGGTCTGTAGTATATGGATATAGGAGGGAAACCTTAACCCAGTAACACTACGGATGTGGCCCGCTTTGAAGAATAGTTACAAGTGTTGTGACTTGCTACAGATGGTCTGATCTTGATCATTCATATGGAGACATGCGAGCGGAGGCGTCCTATATAAAGGAGTTTCTATAAGACCGGACCACGAAGTGTTATAATCTCGTTATATAACACCATTCATGACAGAGACTTCAATTCACTAGGATGACCATATGTAACATGACCTCAATCCTGAGTGAGTTGCGAACTCCTGCCTTTGAGGGCGATCCTTTGATTTGAATGAGTGCGAGTGGCCAGATCGTCGACTCAAACATACCACTTTGGGGATTCGTCTGATTTGGGAGCTAGGAACTCAGCTACACAAGATGAAATTCACTCTTTCCCCAAAGCAGGGGTAAGTAGATAGATTGCTCACTCAAGGGCTGAATCCAGGGCTTGAACGATGTGGCGCCACACACCTTCTCATGGCCCGAGAGGTGTCCACACATAGTAGGACTATGCTGTATTGTTCATTAGAGGGATCAGTGGTACTTAAGGAGTTAGATGTAACTATAGGGGAAAAACAGTAAATTGGTCCAGCTGTACTTACGAGCATCTGTGAAGGGTTATCGTACTGTTGATTGGTTATATCCGATGGACACATAAAATATCTGTGGTGAGAAGAGTGCAGCTGTCGGTCTTTAGTAGAATGCCTGCCAGTTAACAGATGGTGGATCTCATGGCTAAAGAGTTTAGTAAGCTATCCACGTACCGTTGGAGCTTCAAGCCACAGGTCCATAAAGTCCCCTTGGTAGCTCAATGGATTCAAGTTGAGAATCAGTTTTTGGGTCAGTTTGAGTGTTCAAATTGACAAGAGAGACTTTGATTATATATGATATAATTAAATGGGTCAATTATATGAGATACATTAATTGGAGGAAAAGGATATAAATATGATTTATATCTAGTGGAGGAGAGAATGACTATATTATGAGATAAATGTTGGTTTTTCTCCATAATTGCACAAGATAGCGGAACTGAAGGATAAAATGAAAATAGTTTTCATTTTGCAAAAAAAATCAGACAATCTCTTCACGATTAAGTACACTGCCCATCGTCTAGTAAGCGAGAGCCTACACAATAGCTCAAGTTGTCCTAAACGATCGTGTACACGCGTGGATTACCTAAACGATCGTATAGTCTTTTCTAAGCAATCATGCGCCCGAGCGATTTTACTAAATGATCGTCTAAACGATCAGCCCCAATTTACTACACGATCGTGTACCTTTTACTAAACGATCAAGCATCCATCTATGCGATAGACTTCATATTTCTCCCACTTGCTTGGTCATGGTAAAAGATCGTTGTTTCTTCATCCCCTTTACCAAATCCAACAGAGCCCATACCTCATCGTTCTTACTCCAAGAATACCGAGGTTTCCAAGTGGTTGTGTCATCTTTTCTGCCTGTTTCTTAGAAGACCGTTCGATGGTAGACGACGGCGTGATTTGGTGGGCGATAGACTTGGCAATCTCAACAACAATGAGAGTTGTCGTTTCTTGACAAGAGCGAGATTAAAGAGAAGAAGAGTTCTTCAACTGGTATGTCCCTCGCTCCTTTGTTGTGTAAGTTTGAAAAACATGTCGTAATTTGTTGTTAAATGCATAATTTGTCTGTTTGTTTGTGAATGCGGTATTTCTGTCACAATAAATTTGGAACGATCTCGCTTCTGCTCATAGGTACTCTTTGATAAGAGTTCCTTCATCCACATGAATGATCAGGATCATATCATTTGTAGCACTTTACAACACTTGTAATAACTACAAAGCGAGCAGTATCTGTAGTATCACAAGAATAAGGTACCCAGCCTTATCCATCTACTACAAACCATTCAGGTTATCGTTTAAACATTATCCACTTGTATGTCTCTACATACAAGCTTAAGCTTCATCTAATAACCTTGGATCTTAGTTTATTGGTTTTTGGTTAATGCAACTAAATGTCAAAAAAAATAACACTTATTTTATTAAATAAATAATATGTTTGTACAAATACAATTCATAAACTACAAGACCACAAGATTTGTAAACTATAGGTTATATATAATAAACTATAGGTTGATAATTTAAAGTCTATGGTGTGTGAATTGAAGAAATCCATCTATGATCTTAAGCAAGCTTCTCGTCAATGGTAGCGCAAATTCCATGAAGTAATAACCTTTAGTTTTGAGGTGAATATAGTGAAAGATTATGTATATCACAAGTTCAATGGAAGTAAATCAATCTTTCTGGTGTTTTATGTCGATGACATATCCATAGCAAGTAATGATGTAGGTTTATTGCATGATACTAAGAGGTTTATCAAAAGGAATTTTAAGATGAAGGATTTTGATGATGCTTCTTTTGTATTAGGAATTGAAATACTACGAGTTCATTCTCAAGGTATTTTGAGATTCTCATAAAAGAACAACATTAAAAAGATTTTGAGTAGAATTGGCATGAAAGGTTATACACCAAGAGATACCCTATCATTAAAGATGATAAATTTCATTTAGGTCAATGCCCCAAGACTGTACTCGAGACTAAGGAGATGCAAAAGGTTCCCAACGCATTGATTGTTGGAAGTTTAATGTACGTTCAAGTATGTACACATTCAGATATTGCGTTCATAGTTGGAGTGTTAGGTAGATATATGAGTAACCTGGGGATGGATTATTGAAAAACAGGCAAACGGGTGATAACTTGTAGAAATACAAGTTATTGTAGCCTTTTACTTAAAATAATGAGGTTAAATAAGCTAAATATGTGATAATAATACTAGGAATTCATGCTTAAAATTATACTTGCATTGAGCTACACCTAAAATCCTTATTGACCACAAATCATGAGTTAACACTATGCCAAAGTGTATACTTTGCAGTTGATTGCAGGATCTTTCCCCATGCGCCGAACTCCTATCCGATGAACAAATAATTGATCGCATGTCTTGAGATCTCTAACAAAATCCCGGTGGATATTTTTTTATTGATTCAGAATGTTGACCATGATAGCAGCACTAACATTCTCACCAACCTAGTCAGAGATGGTGACTATCCATTGCATGATCTCCAAAGTCGTCAACGGATGGCTCTATAAATAGAGCCTTGACGAGCATGACAAGGTATGGAGATTTTGCTTGAGAACATCCTTAGACACGATACTTACACCACAAGCAAAGAACGCAACCGAGAGTATTTCTGAGATCTTCAACTTCCAAACTCCCTTCCGACTTACCACCGAAACTTCACTGGAGCAAAGAGCTTGAGAGAGCCTTTTTCCACAACATTCTTGCCACTAGTCACCAGCAACCTTGACACTACATCTGTTGGAAGCAAGAAATTGTTGAACCTTTCCGTTGTTTTCTTCTTATCTTTCACTGTTGTATTGCATTGTGACTTTAAGAGATTACTCATTTTGTAAACAATAATTCTATTTCTATCTATATATCATCATGACTACTTCCATTATCTCCTCTATCTTTGCCATCACTTTTTCATTTATCATGAGTAACTAATTTTCACAGGGTAAAAGGGAAGTTTAATGCTATGAGCTAAGTTGAATCTTTAAGGGTTAATCCTGTTTGCTTAGTGGATGATTATATAAATACTTGCCTATGATGATCACTCATTGAGTCAAGTAGCTATAACCAACTGCCCGAGAGAGTAAGTAGTTGTGGATCTCATTAAGTAAAATAAGAAGTGTTTCTAAAGATAAAAATAATCTTATGCTCAACGTAACATCATTTGTGCGTCAAAGAGATATGACAAATGTGGCTGGCCACCGAGAGGTGTGCGATGAATAGATGTTGCGAGCCTGAATTTCCCTGAAGCTAAACCTAGGAACTTGGCATTAACTTCCCCTTAACCCTACTTTCCCCATACATTTTTATTACACATTAAAGCTCCTGCTTCCTTAAAGATTCTCATAATTAGTCTTCAAGTGTTCACTACCTGTTTAGTTGGTTTAATCACATTATTTATAATCGTATGCTTCTTTCTTTCTTTTTCTCTGCTATATTCATTTAGTCTTCGCTGCAAATGCATTACTTTACAATCATTTTTTGTTACAAGTTCCTGAGTTCGACCTCGGTTCATATCGAGAAACTTATAGCTTGTTATATTTGGCAAGTTATAAGAAAACTTGTGATAAACACATACTTAGCTACAACTAGGCACATAGATAGATCAACACATAGTTATTCCCACACAGTTTTACACATAACAAAGCATACAGGTTTCAAACCAACAACGGGTTATGAGGTATTTATAGAGGAAAAAAGATTATATGCTCACTTATCGAAGATCAGAAGTTTTGGCGATCATTGGGTATTCTAATTTCGATCATGTTGGATGCCAAGACACTTTGTAATCCACTTCAGGCTATATCTTCATGTTAGCTAGAGGAGCTATATCCTAGAAAAGTGTTAAACATGAAGGAATTCTAATGGGAGAGAACCTTGAACGGAAGCGGATCAACCAAATTCCATTTTTATTGAATATAAAATTTTATAGTAAACAAGATATGCATTTAATTATAAATTACAACATGCTTTAGAAAAAGTTTTAAGAAACCTCACCTTTGAAGACCTTTTCTTCACGTTTTCCCTCGAACAAATCACAGACCTTTGAAGACCTCTTCTTCACGTTTAGTAAAAGGTGCACGATCGTATAGTAAAAGGGGCTTGATCATTTAGACAATCGTTTAGTAAAATGCTTGGGCACGGCGATCGCTTAAAAAAAGCTAGACGATCGTTTAGGTAAGACTATGCAATCGTTTAGGAAAAGCATGCGTATACACGATCGTTTAGTAAACTTTGAGCTATCGTGTATGCTCTCGTTTGCTAGGCGATGGGTTGTGTACTAATTGGGGAGCGATGATCTAATCTGCTTACAAAATGAAAACCATTTTCATTTTATCCTTCATTTACGAAAACTGATTGCAACCTCCCACTATCTCATTCGGTTACGGAGAAAAAACTGCCAACAATTATCTTATAATTGTTTAATTAAAAAATTAAATATAATTATATTATATTTATAAACTATGGTTTAATATCACATCATATGCAACATATGAACCATAGTCCTTTTCTCCTCCACTAGATATAAATCATATTTATATCCTTTTCCTCCAATTAATGTATCTCATACATCATGTCAACCATATCATATATAATTGATCACTTCAATCATATCATATATAATCAAACTCCCTCTTGTCAATTTGAACACTTCAAACTGACCCAAAAACTTATTCTCAACTTGAATCTATTGAGCTACCAAGGAGACCTTATGGACCTATGACTCGAAGCTCCAACGGTACGTGAATAGCTAAATAAACTCTTTAGCCACGAGATCCACCATCTGTTAACTGCCAGGCATTCCACTAAAGACCGACAGTTGTACTCTTATCACCACAGTTATATTTTTGTGTTCATCGGATATAACCAATCAATAGTACGATAACCCTTCACAGATGCTCGTAAGTACAGTTGGGCCAATTTACCGTTTTGTCCCTATAGTTACATCTAACTCCTTAAGTACCACTAATCCCTCTAATGAACAATACAACATAGTCTTACTATGTGTAGACACCTCTTGGACCATGAGAAGGTATGTGGCGCCACATCGTTCAAGCCCCAGAATCAACCTTTAAGGGAGCAATCTATCTACTTACCCCTGCTTTGGGGAATGAGTGAATTCCATCTTGTGTAGCTGAGTTTTCAACTCCCAAATCAAACGAATTGCCAAAGTGGTAGGTTTGAGTTGGTGATCTGGCCACTCGCATCCATGCAAATCAAATGACCGCCTTCAAAGGCAGGAGTTCCTAACTCATTCAGGATTGAGGTCATGTTACCTATGGTCATCCTAATAAAGTGAAGTCTCTGTCATGAACGACGTTATATAATGAGACTATAACACTTCGTGCTCCGGTCTTATAAAAACTCCTTTGTATAGGACGCCCCCGCTCGCATGTCTGCACATGAATGATCAGGATTAGACCATCTGTAGCAAGTCACAACACTTGTAACTATTCTATAAAGCGGGCCGCATTCGTAGCTAGATAAGGTTTCCTTCCTATATTCATATACTACCGACCATTTTGGTTATCACTTAAGACATGATCCACCTGTATGTCTCCACATACATGCTTAAGTTATAACAACAACCAGGGATCTTAGTTTATTGGTTTGTGGTAAAGCAATTAAGACATCCAATGTTTCATAGACAATAGTGAAAAAAATATCATATATTATTACATCACAAGCGTTTGTTCAATACAGTGCTTACAAACTACAGAACCCAACGAGAGTTTAGGGCATCAACTCCAACAGAAACTATCATCAATCTCTTAATGGAATCTAGTATGTTTAATATTCTTGACAATTTGATATGAATGATCCTAGAGTTAATCTATTTAAAGTAATTATGTTAACAGAAATAGCCCCACTCGATGCAGTCCTCTTGAAGTTCAGCAATTTTCATCTTCCAAACCAGCGAGGAAGACAAATTTCAAACTAGGAGACAAGCATAGTTGAACAACATCGACAAGTACCTTTGAAGATCACTAGTGGGGAAGGCATCGACTCTTCCAACCACAGGCGTTGAATAATTTTATCAAAAAAATTAATTAGTAATTATATCAATGATAATTAATAAATGTCATGTGTGTCTGGAGGTTATTAGCAAGGCCACTGCCATGTTCTTAACGTTACTATTTAATTTCTTCTAGTGCTTTCAAATTTTTAACCATTTATTAATTTCATACTTTAAAATTTATAACCCTCTAATTTTATTGTTATTCATCCACACATTTAAGTATGGTTTTGAGATTGTGCTTGCAAACGTAAATAACAATAATTATGAGAGAGATAAATTATTAATTAATCAATTTCCAATAATAAACCGCCCCCCAGTGTCAACAAAAGATACAAAGTAGTAGGAGATAATTACACATTGTCCTTTGACCCAACAATCATTTAGGTTTCTTTACTTCTTTTGGGTATTAATTATTTGACAAATATTATTCACTTTAAAAAAAGGGAAAAAAAAGTTCTCATTTGGTTGGTTAAATTAATAAAGGCTAATGAAGTGACTTCAGAAGTGAACTCGTGGGTTGAAAAACACACAAATGGACTCAGCACAAAGATTCTCCCCCTGGATCAGTTACTAATCTCACCAGGGTCCAGACTCATCTTCGCAAATGCACTTTACTTCAACGGCTCTTGGAAACCAAAATTCAAACCTTCAGAAACTCGAAATCAAGAATTCTACCTTCTTGATGGAACCACGATTGAAGTCCCCTCTATGACCAGCCAAAAAGAGCATTATATAGGGCCTTTGATGGCCTCAAAGTTCTTGCATTGTTACGAACGAGGATTCGACCAATATAATCTGACGAGAAAACCTCAAACAATTGATAAATTGATTTTTTAACTAAAATCTCGCAGTCCATCTCGTCATTGTTACGAACGAGGATTCGACCAATATAATCTGACGAGAAAACCTCAAACAATTGATAAATTGATTTTTTAACTAAAATCTCGCAGTCAATCTCGTCCGAGATGGACCAAGAAAAACTATTTTAACTAGTTTTGTGAAAACCTAACCGTGCTATTTTTGACAATTTCCTTATATCTTTCTCCTAGATGTCATGATGGATTGCCATCTTTAATTCAAAAACTATATTCTCGATCTAGGTTCATCGCCACCATATTCAACACAACCGAGTTCGAGTCGGCAAATTCAACGTCCCAAAATTTAAATTTTCTTTTGGCCTTAGAAGTTTCTGATGTCTAGAAAGGATTTTGATTGGCATTATCTTTGGCTAGGTTGTTAGAAATGGTAGACTTTGAAAGAACAAGTCGAGAGCTTTACGTTTCGTATATATTTCATAATTCATTTGTTGAGGTTAATGAAGAAGGTACAGACGAAGCTACTACCGTTTCGACTGTTGTTGTAGAATTGCAATATTCTTGTTTGCTATTAGAGAAGACAGGACAGAAACTCTGCTTTTTGTTGAGCAGGGTAGTAAATCCTCTTAACCTCTAGAAATTTACATGATATAATTAAATTAAGTCGATCAGAATCGGTTTTCCAATCAAACCGTTGTCGAGCCGACTATAATGGTTCAATAAATGTTTAAACCTACCTCAACCGTCGAGGAGCAAAAGTTGATCAGTCGATTGGTTCTAGTGGGTCATCGGCTAGTAGATGTTCAAACCCCTCTCCTACTCTGACCGATCGACTTCGGTTCAATTAGTCAGCTCGATTTTTCGGTCTATCATGCTCACCCCTAATATTAAGTACTCAACATTCATCTCATAAATTTTACTACTATGTCAATGTATGTAAATGTAAGTATGTAATAATAATATTTTTCTATAATAATATTTTTCTTCAAGAAAAAGTTTGTAATAATGTAATAATAATAAGATGTTGTTGTACTTGAGCCATGTTCTTTTTAAATCGAAGATTCAAATCTCTCCTATACTATTTATTGCACTAAAAAATATAGGATTCAATTTGTTATTATTTCTTTTACTATATGTGGAGTGAGAGAATCGAATCTCTCACATCAAGATATAATACAAGTCCTATGCTAGTTGAACTATATTCATTTTGGCATAACAACTCATTTGTTCAACAAATTACATCATCAATAAAAAATTGAAATATTCAACATTTCTATCTCCTCACATGTTATAGACTAAAAAATAATTGAATATCTTATCACAAAACCATATTAAATTACAAGTTTAGTCTTATGAACTTGAGTCAAATACATTTTTTTTACCTTAATTTCATATTTTTTTTAAAAAAAAAGTAATGAATTTAATCAATATAAAAGTGAAAGGCTAAAATTATTATACAAAATCTAAAATTTAAATTTATATTTCATTGATGAATTAATTATTAAAAATTTTGAATAAAAGTTAATAGATATCTAATTCTAAGTTTAAGAATCTTGAAACCAAAAAAATACAACCGTCAGACTTTAATTAAGATTCTATAAATATGGATATTTGCAAGTGCATTAATTTTTTTGGTTAAAATTAATGAAAAGATAAAAAGAAATTGAACTGAGAGTAAAGTTTAGGGTTCAAAATTATCTTTTTTCCCAAAAAGAAAAAGATAAAATCTTGAGCGTCACGCGATCATATTCTCCACGCACAACGCACGTGAGATGCTGGTCAAAAGCCAAGCCAGAGTCGGTTCCATGCTTTCATTAAATTCTCAACTACAGAAAGAACAATTGAATTCCAAATTCGCGTTTTCGGTTCATCCATCTCTAACCCATTGATTCTCCGGCTGCCGGAAAATGGACATCAGAGAAACAATCAGAAGCCACGGCGACGTCGCCATAGCCATCACCAAGCACCTTCTCCAAAACGAAGCCAAGGCCTCTAACGTTGTCCTCTCGCCCTTGTCAATCCATGTCGTTCTCAGCCTTATCGCTGCTGGTTCCAAAGGCCCCCCGCTGGATCAACTTCTTTCCTTCCTCAAATCTAACTCCACTGACAACCTCAACTCATTCGCTTCTCAAATCGTAGCCGCGGTCTTCGCCGATGCCTCTCCCAGCGGTGGACCTCGCCTCGCATTTGCCAATGGGGTTTGGATCGATCAATCACTTCCTCTCAAGCCTTCTTTCAAACAGGTTGTTGACACTCTTTATAAAGCTAGGCTCAGCCAAGCCGATTTCAAGACTAAGGTGATTTAATACACTCTTCTTTCTTAGCCTATTTGATTTCGTGCTCATATTGGAATTTAAGGGGAAAATTGGTTGCAAGCTAATTGGAAATCATGTAGGGCTACGTTTTTCTTTTGAGATCTTATGTTCTCTGTTCTATTATAGTTTAAATTGCTCCCTGTTTCTACGGAATTTGTAACCTGACTTAGGACATGAGCAATGTTGATGCTATTCTAGTGTCTAGAGTGAATTTATATGCATGATTGGGAGTGCTTCCTCACTTTTGTTGGGTTTAAAATCACTCCAACGGCCACCTTTGCTCACTCAGAATTAATCTAATGTTTAATCTTACATTTTTAAATGTAATTTTCATATATTCAATATTGGTTTTGAATCATTAAAATTGTTTATATGTTTAATATTAGTTTTGAATCATTGAAATTGTATTCTACGGTGATTTTGAAGATGACAAAAGTGATTTTAACTACGATCACTCCTATATCAGCTTCTTTTATATTTATCACACTTTTACTGCAACAAGGTCTGTTTTTTGAGAAAAAGGGTGTCGTCTATCAAATTTGGTTTCCTCTGCCTCTATTGGATCTTATTTGGCAAGTGTAGTGTATGATGATGATGTTGTTAATCATTTGTTTGGTTGAATTGAAAGGCTGTTGAAGTGACTTCAGAAGTGAACTCATGGGCTGAAAAACAAACTAATGGACTTATCACAGAGGTTCTTCCTCCTGGATCAGTTGATAGTCTCTCTAAGCTCATCCTTGCTAATGCACTCTACTTCAAAGGGGAATGGGAAGAGAAATTTGATGCTTCGAAAACAGAGAAACAAGATTTCTACCTTCTTGATGGGAGTTCAGTGGAGGTGCCCTTTATGACCAGCAAGAATAAGCAATATATAGCTGCTTTTGATGGATTTAAAGTTCTTGGACTGCCATACAAACAAGGATCTGACCCACGTCGTTTTTCTATGTACATCTTTCTCCCAGATTCGAATGATGGATTGCCATCTTTGATTGAAAGAATAGATTCCCAATCCGAGTTCATCGACCGCCACATTCCATATGAAAAACTTAAAGTGGGTGAATTCAAGATTCCAAAGTTCAAAATTTCTTTTGGGGTTGAAGTTTCCAATGTTTTGAAGGGGTTAGGATTGGTGTTACCTTTCTCTGAAGGAGGTTTGTTAGAAATGGTGGAGTCTCCAGTGGCTCAAGGCCTTCATGTTTCAAAAATATTCCATAAGTCATTCATTGAGGTTAATGAAGAAGGCACAGAAGCTGCAGCTGCTACGGCTGCTGTCATCAGATTGAGGGCTTTCCTTCCTGTAGACATAATCGACTTTGTTGCCAACCACCCGTTCTTGTATGCGATCAGGGAAGACAAGACAGGATCTTTGCTTTTCATTGGGCAGGTGCTAAACCCTCTTGGAGGATCAACCTAAATAACTGCAAGAATGTAGTCACACTTAACTTTTTGCTGCTAGTTGTAGTAGACATATCAAAGGCATTTTTTAGCATGTTCTTTGATTATTATATGTATTATCTATGACATGTTTGATATGGTATGAGAGTGACTATATGTATTATCTATGACATGTTCTTTGATTTCTATTTGTTTGTCATCACTTTATTCCTCTTCTTTCTTTTCTTTTACTTTTTGTATATGTTTTCTTTCTTATTATTTTTTTCTCAACATCGCGAAAAAAACATTAACAAATAAAAAATATGTAAGTCCTCATGTATTTGCTTCAATTCATCATTTATGCAAAAACATTCTACATTTATCTTTTAGGAAATTTTGAATTTTTTTTTTATTTTGATTTACATTTGTTTGTGAACATGTTGTTCCTTTTTTTTTCTTTTGTTTAATTTCTTGTTTCATAAAATTTTTTGTGTACTATTATAGGTATTTTCTTCCTACATTTTTTCTCAACATACACTGCAAAAGCATTATTGCAAAAAAAAAAAAAATAAAAATAAAAATAAAAAATAAAAAATAAAAAAAAATGTAAGTCATCCTTGATATATTTCATTTTTTTCTTTTAATTCACATTAAGGGTCTATTTTGATGGAGGAAAACGTGAGAATGATGAGAAATTTTGAGAGATGAGATTAACTTGTGAAATTTAGGGAAGAGGAAGATATGAAAGGAGAATTGAGAATATTCTGAATGGTTTTTTTAAAAAAATAAAGAACATATTAATATTCTAAAAATTGTAAATATTACTTTAGCCTACTTTATTTTTTCTAAATTCAGAGTATTTTATTTTCTCGGTGTGGAGGAAATTGGGGAGATGAATTAAATTTGAGAAAATTAGGGGAGTGAGCTATGGGGAGAATATTAGTGAAATATTATGTAAAAATTGACTTCCTCATTTTAATTTCAGCTCAATTTTAAAAATTATATCTTCAAATCACAAGTGAGTCATATTTTATATTTATTTTCATCTTAGTTTTAATTTTTCTTGTATTTTTTATATTACGTAATAAATTTATGATTATAACTAATACAAAGTAATTGTTAACCTTCATTGAATTAATGAATGAAATAGAATAAACTATTATGTCTTGAAAATAAGAAATTTATTTTAAAATAATAATAAAAAATAGGCTTTTTCATGACCATAAATATATTGACATAGATATTGAAATTGAAAATTTTGAGATTTGTGGTAGAAAAAAGTGTTTAATATTTTGTATCTATTTTACTATGTTAAATATAATACAAAATTGAAATTGTTTGTAAATAATAATAATAAATAATAATATTTTGTTCCTTTTAAAAGAAATGATTTTTTTTATTATTTTATAGAACAAACAAAAGATTTGAAATAAAAAAAAAATAACTACCCCAGTTATTCAATAAAATTGATAAATAAAACATTTTTTCATATTATAAAATATTGACGTAAATATTAAAATTAGAATTTTGAGATTTGTGGCAAAAAAAGGAATTAATGTTTTATCTTAAAAATTGTAAGTGATGTATCTATTTTAATATTTTAAATATAAAAAATCATTGTAATTTTTTTTAAATAATAACAAGATTGTGTTCCTTTTATTAAAAAAAAATCCATAATTTATAAAACCAACAAAATCTTTGGGAAAAAAAACTACCTCAATTATTCTTACATTTAATAATACAAACAAATAAGACTATCTTTTTCCATACAAAAAAATGTTTTAAGCGAACCTTTTGAAGAGGTTTAAAGAAACAAAACTTATTTTGTGCAAGAAAAAAAAAACAAGGAAAAACTTCTTATTAAATGAAAATACAAATTATACATTTAGGATTTCATAATCTATGGAAAAAAAAAACCATAATATCTTTTATGAAAACAAGGTTTAAATTATATGTATCACATAAATAATCTTAAAACAAAATCTAACACTCTTTAATTACTTTGAATTAAAAATTATAAGATTTCACACACACATATATATATGACAATTGCATATTCCTTTTGTGTATGAAAGTGACTATCACAACAAATATGTAATAACATTAAAATAAAAATTGTTGCATTATATTAAAATATCAAAATATTAACATATTTATTTGATTACTTAATTATGAGTACAATTTTTATTTTAATACTATGTAGAATAATTTTCATGAAAATAATGATAATATGAAAATATTAAAATAAAAATTCTTACATTATAACTATTATTTTTGTTGCAAAAAATTAGAAAAACAATTATCAACTTTTAAAAGGGAAACCACTCGTGATGGGTGATCTTTCAGACAAATTGATATCAATCGATGTTTGCAAACATGTATAATAAATTCATACGTAATAAAATTGCAACTGTGATTAACAAAGAAAAAAAACCTTAGATTGTCCCTCTACGATGTAAATCACGTAATGAGTCAACTCACAAAGGAAAAACCTTAGATTACCAACGAAATACTAAATTCCATTACCATAATGTGAAGATCAATTCAAAAGCAACTAAATTATTATATTATCTAACATTTAAATGTTAGTAGTAATTAAAATTTAAAACAAACATATATATATTATTTATTTATTACATGCTAAAAAAAACTAATATATTTTAAAGAGTTTAATTAAAACAACACGATTTCAAGTAGATTGCACATCTGGTTTTACTAGTAAATATAAAGATGAGTTGTAATTCATCAAGGAGAGAACCTCTTTGCTTTATGTTGTATTTCTATCTGCCTCTATTTTTTCCTCCTATTATTTTATTTCACATATAATTCATATAAAGAGAATTAGGCACAACCCAATTCCTAACATAGACAATAACAGCACAAGTGGTCAAGAGGAGGGAAAATGCCAACAAATGCTCATACATCTTCAATCTACCAATGATCCATTTGCATAGTTCGGGCCTTGCTGCATTAATGGCATATCTCTATGAACATCACATATATACAGAGATTCCTCGGTTGAATCATCACATAGGGATCTGGTACTCAGTTTAAATATATTGTTCAAGCAGAAGAACCAATGTGGAGAGCACAAAGATACAGCAGCTGCAAGCAGGACTTCTTCAGCTATATAACCACTTGGACATGCTGGAATCAGAACCAAAGTGACCATCTTGATCATTTTCTTCCATTTTGGTGTCGAGCAATTCGAGCTGTTTTCTGATCCATGGAGGATCTGTTGCCTCAAGCCACAAGACCTCACCAGTACTCTTGTGTTTAAAGTCTGGATGTTTTGGATTTGACTTTTGGTTCCTGTTATCCCACCATTCATGTGGACTACTGAAAAACACTTGCCACAAGTGCAGACGTTCCCTGTAATTACACCTACGAGCATATCCTGTAGTACCCAAAAAAAAAATCAAAACAAAAAGGAGGTGATATGAGAGTTGGATTCATATTCAAAAAAAAATTTAAAGATAAAACATGACCTGCATGGCTGCATCCACCATAGCATCAACATCAATAAAGCATGAACAATTACTGATGAATTACAGATAAATTGTCATTATTGACGAAGTATAAGGTGAAAGTTAAGATAACGTGGAAGGAAAATTAAAGGTAGATTTGTGAGTTAAAAGTAGAGAGAAAGGGTACTGAATAATAATTAATAATAATGCCAAATGAGATTGTGTTTAAGTGCTTGAAGCCTAGGCTCGCGCCTGAGTGTGATTGGAGAGCCTAGATGCGTCTTTCAGAACACATAGTGGAAGGACAATACGCTAGGACGATAAATTGGATAAATGAACTAAAGATTGCAATGAATGAAACGATGGGTCATCATGTCTGCATAGTTTGGCACATACGCAAGATCCAAGGAGAAATAACAAGGGTTAAGTAGGAAGCTCGACCGAAATATCTTTCTCATTTTGTTCAGTGTGTTGTGGGGGATGGTAACTTGGTAAGGAAACGTACTTTTCGGAAGATCAATGGGTGGGGGAAAATGCTCTTTCTTCTATCTTTCTGCATCTTTATCATTTATTTGCCTTTAAAAATTGCTCGGTCTCGGATTTCTTGATTTGGTCTGAGAACTCTGTCTTTTTTTTTTAGGTTTCGTCGTCATTTGTCCAATAGGAAAACGGCAGAGGTTGCCTCTCTTCTTTCCCTTTTAGAGGGGTGCATCTTTAGGGAGGAGAGACGGGATGTTCGTATTTGGAGTTTGAATCCTAGTGAGGGGTTTTCTTGTAAGTCTTTCTTCAGGTTGTTATTGGATCCCTCTCCCTTTGGGGTGCCTGTATTCGATGTGATTTGGAGGATTAAGATACCTAAGAAAGTCAAGTTCTTTATTTGGCAAGTCTTGTTTGGTCGTGTAAACACTTTCAAAATTTCAATAGGCTTGTTAGGAGAAGAACTTTGCTTGGGGGACCTTTTTGCTATATCCTTTGTCAGAAGGTGGAGGAAGATCTGGATCATTTCTTTGGGACTGCCAGTATGCTAGAACTATATGAAGTTTCTTTTTGCAGGAGTTCGATGTGAGCATTGCTGGTTAGAGAGACGTTTGTATGATGATCGAGGAGTTTCTCCTCCATTTTCCTTTCAGAGAGAGGCCGTTTTCTGTGGCCTGCTGGGGTGTGTGCAATTGTGGGATACTAAGGGAAAAAGGAATGATAGAGTGTTAAGGAGGGAAAGGGAACCTACTGAGGTGTGGTCTTTGGTGAGATTTCATGTGTCCCTTTAGACTTCGGTTTCGAAGTTGTTTTGTAACTATTCTATAGGAAACATTTTACTTAGCTAGAACCCCTTCCTTTAGTTGGGGTTTTGGCAGGCGTGTTTTTTATCGCCCTTGTATTCTTTCATTTTTCTTAATGAAGGCAGTTGTTCTCATAAAAAAAATAATAAATTTTAAAAAATAAATAAATAATAAATAAAAAAGGAGAAACAACGGGTTTTTTCTGCACATTCTATCTACTATGGACTAAATATACATTGAACACTCTTTTTCATAAACTTGTTCTCCCAAAAAGAGTTTGGTAAACTCTTTTTCCTAAACTTGTTCTCCCAAAATGAGTTTAGTTAATTGCGGAACATAGCTTGGTACACTTTGGACTTTGGCTTGAAAGTGTGAGATGTACAAGAAAGAAAAGGCGGCAAAAAGAACAACCCCCAACTTTTCTTCTTCTAAAGGCTAAAGTGTAATATATCTCCAAAGGAATTTCCTTTGGAATGGGCACGAAGACAAGAGAGGTGTTCACTCAATTAATTGGAAAAAGGTACAGCTCCCCATTACTGAAGGAAGCCTCGGTTTGATTTAACTAAAAAAGAGAAACAAGAGTCTCTTAGCCAAGTGGATTTGCAGATATCACATTGAGGAAGATGCGCTTTGAAGAATCCTAATTGATGCTAAATATGGTCTTTCTTTCCAACCACAAGCAACCGGTTCCGATTGGCTAAAAGTCCATGGAAGTACATTGCCAGGCAGACCAATCTCATGCACAATAATATAAATCACATTTTTGGCATCGGCAAATGTACATCTTTTTGGAATGTCACTTGGGTTGGCCCAACACCACTCAAGGACGCCTTTCCTAGACTTCATGCTCTCTCAATGAGAAAAAAGGCTACCATAGCCCAATGATGGAACAATAGCTATGAAGTGTGGGACCTTGGTCTTAGAAGAAACCTCATTGATAGTGAGAATTGAATAGTCTATCTTATGCACTCTTCTTGTGCCGCCCAAGAGCCATATGGTAAAAGATTCGTGGAGATGGGACCCTTGATAAATCTGGCAAGTTCACCACAAAATCTCTCTCAACTCATCTTGTATCAAATGGTAATGATATGAATGTTGCCCTTTATAAAAATACTTGGATAGGCCCTATCCCAAAAAAAGTTCCGTTCTTTTTATGGTAAGTCAGCCATGAAGCATCAATACTTTGAGCACCTTTTGTATACATCTTTAACTTAGTATAAATGAAGCATCAATATTTGGATAGGCCTTATCCCAAAAAAAATTTAGGTTGTCGGGTCATTTGAACACCTCTACTGCCATCCAACTAAATATGATTTTAGGATGTTTCATAATTGCACAAAAACTTGCATAGGCAAGCAGGAAAACCCTTCCTCATTTATTTTTCAGATGCCATGGGAGGAATGCCTTCTCAGCCTCACGTCAGTTAAAATTCACAATACCACTGTTCACACAAACTGAATTTCATTCAATCAGCGGAACTGAAATAATTTACAGCAGACACAAATTAACTTTTCAACAGTTAAACAATATATCTGATTTATTTCTATGCATGACTAAAATTTCAATCAACTGAAGAGACGAGATTTTAAACGTACCTTCTTCATGTAGCATGCCTACAGAATTTTGACTTTTTGAGCCTTGATCATTTTGTGCAATGCAATTCAACTCCGACACAGTTAACTGCAGGGAAAACATAAAGCATAAAAGTAGAATATAAAAAAACAGATAAAGTAGTAATCTTCAAGTATGACCCTGTTGAATATGTACATGCATAGTTAAACGAAGAATCATAGGAAAACTTAAATCTCAGGAAACTGATAGATTATGTTCTTTTGGGACCCAAAAAAAAACTTCACAGAAAACAGAATTCTATGAAAGAAAAAGGAAGGAACTCCTTGACTAAAATTACAGTGAGGACTTCCAATCATTCGATGAGGAAGTTAGGCCATATTTACAAGAGGAACTAATAAGCTTGCTGTAGTCAGAGGGGACCCAAATGGAAGGATGAAATAGATAATACGTTTTACTAGTAAATAACATAGGAGGACAGTATCTCAATTGGATGAATGAAAACAATACATTGCTTCAATCCAAAGTTCCAAACTGATCTGTAAAATTACAAACACATCTTTCAGTATCCAGATTAAAGTTGATGTACTGCAAATCGACAGCCACTTTCCTGAATAACTTAAAATGTTGCCAGTTTTTTAAAGTACTTAAATGGGCAGAAGATCCTGACAGGTTTTTAAGGAAAACAAAAACCCCAAGTGGCTTGGGTCACACTATACCGGAGTATTGAAAAATAGGACAATGAAAATGTTGGATATAAAATAATTCAAAAGATCAAATGCCAATACAAGATTCATATAAAAATAGCTCGTTCATTGACCGTTGCAGACTAGCCAAGGTATTAAAAGGTCGAGAATAGTTCTCATCCAGATCCAAAAAGGAATTTAGCTCCTACACTAAGGACAAGAAGTCAACACGATGAGTAGAAATGCAAATAAACAATATGAAAAATGTTTCAGATACAAATAAAAAAGGAATATCTTCATGTGAATACTAGAGCATCTAACCTCGTAAGATAAATAAGACTTCCCGCACTGATTAGTCTTCTTATAAGACTCTAAAGTCCCAGCAACATAAACGAAGTCATTCGGTTTAAGACGTTCGATGCATGATTCAGCCATCTCTTCCCACAGTTTCAGAAGAATCCTACACAGATGCATATACAAAATCATTTACCAATACAGGGGAATATAGGCACATACGGAAGGGAAAACTTTGAACGGCAGTATCCAATCTCAGAACGCCAGAAAAGATATAACTGTGACTGGAATCGCAAGTAACAACATGAACCACCAACACACGATCGGATAAATAGAGGGAATTCAAAACTTAGAGGTTTTTTATAATTGAAATACATCCAACTAAAAGAAAGACCCGATATATTCAATCAACTTGAATGGAAATTCGAACAAAACAACAAAAGAAAAACAGAAAGTGTGGAACACAGTTAATCAAACAAATAGCACTAAAATAACAAAATAAGAAAGCGATGTTTATACTGGTTCCAACACTTTTTTTTTTTAAAAAAAAAAAAACATGGAAGAAACTACCTAAAACTGCAGTTAGAATCTGGGGAGACTTTAGCTCGAAGAATTGTCCGAGCAATAACTGTGCGGCCATTCCTAGTAACCACTCTAAGGGGCTCTTCCACTGTACCAAAGAAGTTTGCCGAGTTCCACTTAAATTTCGGCTGTTTTCTGTGTACTGAACCTCCCTTCTTTGCTTCAGTGGCGACACAGTTCGTCGATTTAGTGATTAATTGAGAAGACGAAGAGAATAACGCTACCGGTGGCGAAGGCGATGCAGCTACTCGTCTAATGGGGAAGAGAAGACGAACGGCCCTCATAGTAACCGAAAGGCGATGCGGAGGTCCGTCGACGGTGATCAATCCAGTCCAATTTTCTCGGCGAAGTCTACCGGGAGTTTCGAAGAAGTACTTGGCGGCATTTTTCTGACGTGTCCGTTTGCTGTTCCAGTGGCCTCGTTGCTGTCTCGCGAAGATTAGGGTTTAGATTCTTTTTCTTTTCTTTTCTTTTTTTTTCTTTTTTGGAGCAAAATTAGGTTTGAGAAGTTTTCCCAAATAAAAAAAGGTTTGACGAGAGAAATAACAAACCATAGTAAAAAGTTTGAAATTGGTAAAAATGCCAAAATAGATTACAATATTAGAAAAGTCCCCAAATCAGCCCACATGCATAACAAAATTAGGTTAAAGCACCGTTGGATAATTATTTTTTATTTTTTATTTTTTATTTTTCTGTTTTTAAATTTCTATTTTCTACCAACAAAAACCATATATGTTTGTAACTGATTTTTGTTCCTGTTTTCTAAAAACATAGAACCACAACTTATTTGATAACAGTTTTTTGTTTTCATTTTTTTTTAAGAAAATAATGATTTGACATTCACTTTTTATTTTTGTTTCTATATGATGAATAGTAAACTAATTTTATAATTTATTTCATCTAATTATATATAAGTGTCATAACTCATTCAACTTTTTTCATTGTAATCACTCCATCGACTAAAATAAAAATGTCCTATATACTTTTCATTAATTATTAAATGATAAATAATAAAAGAAACATGTCTAAGAGACACAAATAAAAAATAAATTGAAAACAAAAAACAACACAAATATTCATAATATTTAACAAAATTAAAACACAAAATTTGCAAGAATAACAATCAACATTGGGTTTGAATTGTCATCCAAAGTTGATCAGCTATCTGATCCCTCACTAAAGTTATATGCCTAAGTTGATTTTGAGGGATTTGCAACATGTCTCTTCCATTCTGCATGTTTTCTTGTTCAATGATCATTGAGTCTCCATTAAATGCATTAAAAAGTCCATCGTTGCCATCGTGCAATTTGATAAAATCATGAATTGCTTCAAAATAGGAAATTGAGCCTTTAATACCCCAAAGCACCTCTCCATCACATTGCAAAGTGATGAATGACGATAGTTGAACAACTCTTACCTAATAATTGACGTCTGTCATCTCCAAAATCACGCAAATGATATCTTTCTCCATAATATGGTGATAAAAATCTAGGCATATTAGTGTATCTAGAATCAACAAGATAATATCGGTCTGTTCAATCAAGAATACTTTTAATAAATTAAACAATAGTCAAATAGAAAGATTATAATTTCAAAGAAAACTACATATTGTTACAAACCTCCCGTGGGCATTAGAAATTTATTTGTAGGATCTCTAATACATTCAAGAAATATTTGAGAGTCATTTGTTGTTCCTTCCCAACCAGACATCACATATGTAAATTACATATTGAAAGAGCAAACACACATTATATTCCATGTGGGCTTATTTTTCTACCACGATATGGAATTTGCTCATCCTGTGGAATAGATACACTAATGTGAGTTCCATCTATTGCACCAACACAATCCTATTTAAAAAATTATTTTTTTCACATAAATTTTCATTACAATAACTTATAGAATAATAACTAGTCATGAAAATTATCTTAAAAAAGGGTAGTATTTAAAAAAATGGATACCACCGTAAATGAGACCTCATTATTCTCTTAGGAATTCAAGGGTAGAAAAGTGGTCTCTACACCTTCGATGAGGAAGAAGAATAGAGAATATAGAAAGGAAAAAAAAAAAAGATTTTGAGAGGAGGTTAAAAAAGAAGGCTAGGTTTCATTTCATCAAATGAATTCCCTTACTCTAATTTGGGAAAAATAACAATTTTATATGGAGACCTTCTCCATAGCTTTCCAAAATTACCCTTAAGACTAATTTAATTAAATAATCACCATTTTATTAATTAGACTATTAATTAAATAACCATATCAAATTCAATTTAATATATATATTTAATTAATAAGCATCGTATGTTTATTTGCCTCCACCTCTCAAAATTAATTAATTATTTATTTATGGATCAAATTCACGAGAATGTAATACTTGAATCCTATTCAAATATTTCTCTCTTAGTTATAGATCATGTCTATGATTAACCATATCATATTAATCTCATTAATATATTATTCCATCAATTGATTTGAACAATTCAAATCATTCCTTTTTTTCTTTAGTAAGCTAACAAGGGGACCTTATGGACATACAGATTAAAACTTCCAATGATATGAGATTAATTAATTAAACTTTTTAATTAAATTAATCAATATTCATTAACTACTGGGCACTCCACTAAAGACCGATAGTTGCACTCTTCTCACTATAAGTGTATTTATGTGTCCATGGATATAACCAATAACAGCAAGTTAGTCCTTCTCAATTGTTCGTAATGCCAATGGGGTCAAATTACCGTTTTACCCTTGGCTTACCTCTGACTCTTTAAGTACCAACGCTCCTTTAAAGAAAAACATGTTTATGGTCCAACTAATAAATAAAAATCCCTCTCGGGTCAATGAGAGGGTATGGCCCTTTGTTCAAGTTCTAGATGAAAGAACCGGTGAAGGTTCGCAACTGAAAGGGATCATTTCAAATTTTTGTTTTTCACAGAATCTCGAATTATAGAACAGAAAATAAAGAAAAATTATGCACTACAATAAATTACAGCATGCTTTAAAGAGAGAATTACGGAAGAAACAATTTACCCTTGAAGCCCAATAATTCTTCATGAATTCCCTTAATCTGGATCACGAACCTTCGTTCTAGATCTCGATCTCCAAAAAACAAAATTTCAAATGAGCACCACAAAGGAAACCTCCTGTATTCTCTTGACATGGAGAATTCAACAGAAGTAGTAGGCTCTGCTTCTTTTGGAAGAGGAATAACATTGAGAGGAGGAAGAAGTAAAACTTTTCTTCTCTGTGAATTCCAATGAGAGAAAACCAGAGCGATTTCTCTGTTAAGTCAGAGGAAGAAGATGATTAAACATTCTTCAAAACTAAATCCCTCACGTTCTGGTTGAGAGAAAATTAAGGGGAGAGAGTTGTAATCCCCTCCCTTTAATTAAATTAAAATTAAAATTATTTAATTTAATTAATAAGTATATATATATATACACCATATGTTATATCAAATATAACACATAACCTATAGTTTTATATTGTATCAAATACAATATAATCTATAATTTTATTTTTTCTCAACAATGCATGGTATTTAATATAAATCACATTTATACTAAATTCAATTATATGAATCTCATCCATATAATTAATATTTGTATCATATTAAAATATTTAATTTCTCTCTACCATTTATGGTATTTAACATAAATCATATTTATATAATTAGTATTTGCAAATATTTAATTCAACTCAAAGTAAACTTTATGTTATAATGTATTGAATACATTATATTAACTATATGACATATAATTAATTCCCTCAATTAATTTGAACAATTCAAATTAATTCAAAATTAATTCTCAATAATCCATGTTGAGCTATAGACAGGACCTTATGGACCTGTGGATTGAAGCTCCAATAGTACTTGGATAATTAATTAAACTCTTTAATTAAATTACCTAACATCCATTAATTATCGATCACTCTACTAAAGACCGATAGCTACACTATTCGCACTACAAATACATTTCTATGTCCATTGAATATAACCAGTCAACAACATGATGAACCTTCACAAATTGCTCGTAAGTACAGTTGAGCCAAAATTATCGTTTTGCCCCTGTAGTTGCATCTATCTTCTTAAGTACCACTGATCCCTATGAACAATAAGTCATAATCCAACTATAACCAAATCACTTTCGGCTAAGAGAGGGTGTGGCCACATTGTTCAAGCTTCGGAATCAACCCTTAAGGGAGCAATTTATCTACTTACCCTGACATCAGAGAAGGAGTGAATTTCGTCTTATGTAGCTGTGTTTCTAACTTCCCAATCAGACGAATCCCCAAAATGGTAGGCATATTGAGTCAGCGATCTAGCCACTCTCACCCATACAGATCAAAGGACTGCCTTCATAGGTAGGAGTTCACAACTCATTTAGGATTCAGGTCATGTCATCTATGGTCATCTTGGTGAAATGTAGGTATTTACTATTAACGGCGTTATATAAAGAGACTAATCATTTCATGGTCCGGTCTTATACAAACTCTTTGTATAAGATACCCTCGCGCACATGACTCCACATGAATGATCAGGATCAGATCGTTTGTATACTTTACAATACCTGTAACATCTACAAAGCGGGTCGTATCCGTAATGTCACCAAGCCTTATCCATCTGCTATAGATTATTTAGGTTATCGTTTGAACATGATCCACTTGTATATCTCTACATACATGTTTAAATTACATAAAATAACATAGGATCTTTATTTATTGGATTGAGTATATGCTTATAAAATAATAATTATTTTATTAATAACAATTTATTTATACAAAGTAAATTACGAGAATACAAGAGAGATTTAGGACACCAATCCTAATACTCTCCCACTTGTCCTAAAGCTAAGGGAGCCAAATGTACAATACAATACAAAATATAATAAATTAGGACATACACTATATCCCAGTAACATCTCCCACTTGCCCTAGACAATATGTTGTATATCCCATAGACTTAGACTTTCCAAATGACCCTTGAACACTTTAGCCATGAGAGTCTTTGTAAACAGATCAGCAACGTTGTGCTCTGAAGCAATCTTCATGAAAATCACATCACCTCGAGACACAATCTCCTGAATCAAGTGATATTTCTATTCAATGTGTTTGCCTCTTCGATGACTCCTAGGTTCCTTAAAATTTATCACAACACCATTATTATCACAATAAAGTGTGATGGGCAAAGACATATTTGGAACAACTTTCAAATTAGTAAGGAACTTCTTAAGTCAAACGACCTGTTCAGCGGCTTCACAAGTAGCTATGTATTCGACTTCCATAGTGGAGTCTACAATGCATCCTTACTTGATGCTTCGCCAAACTATAGCTTTTCCATTCAAAGTAAACCTAACCTTGATGTGGATTTATAAGAATCTCGATCAGTCTAAAAGTTAGAGTCTGTGTATCCTGTAAGAATCAAATCCTTATCTCCATACAGAAGCATATAGTTCAACATTCTCCGAAGGTACTTGAGGATTGTTTAACCGTTGTCTAGTGATTTAGTCTTGGATTGGATTGATATCGACTAACAATCCCTACTGCATAGAAAATGCCAAGTCTGGTACATAACATTGCATACATAAGGCTACCAACAGCCGATGTATAGGGAATTCGTCTCGTTGCCTCAATCTTTTGAGGAGTCTTAGGACACTATTCCTTAGACAATGTAATTCCATGCCTGAAAGATTAATAAAACCTTCTTGGAATTGTGCATCGAATATCTGACAAGCATTTTGTTAATATACGATGCTTAAGATAAGGTTAACCTTTTGTTCTTACGATCCTTAATGATTTGGATCCCTAGAACAAACTGTGTCTCTCTTAAATCTTTCATTTGGAATTGGTGACCAACCATTTCTTTACATCAGTTAGAAAACTTACATCATTCCCTATTAGTAGGATACCATCCACATACAACACGTGGAAAGCTACTGAGTTGTTGATGATTTTCTTATAAACACGAGACTCATCAACGTTTTGATCAAAGCCATAAGATTATATCGCAATATCAAATATTATATTCCAAGATCAAGATGCTTGTTTCAGTCAATAAATAGATCGATTAAGCTTGCAAACATTTTGCTCTTGATCTTGTTCAATGAATTCTTCTGGTTGATTCATTTAAATGGTCTCTTCAAGATTGTCATTCAAAAAGGCAGTCTTTACGTCAATTTGTCATATTTTATAGTCATAATATGTGGTTATAGACAAGAGAATTCTAATAGACTTTAACATGACAATACGTGAGAAAGTTTTTTCATAGTCCACTTCCTCAACCTGGATATAACCATTTTCCACAAGTTTAGCTTTAAAGGTTTGTACATTTCCATCTACACCTCTTTTTCTCTTGTAGGTAGACTTACAACATATGGGTTTTAGCCCATCAAGTTGATCTATAAGCTCCCAGACAAAATTGAAGTACATAGACTCTATTTCTTGAGCCATGACTTTAATTCAATAATAATAATAATATAAATATGATAACTAACTTATCATATTATTAAAATAATAATAATAATATATTAAATTTAACAAATAATAATAACAATATAAATATAAATACAATAACTAACTTATCATATTATATATATATATATATATATATATATATATATATTAAATCATATATTATATCAAATATAACATATAAACTATAGTTTTAATATTGTATCACATACAATATAAACTATAGTTTCTTTTCACTTTTAATATGGTCATTTAATATAAAACTTATTTATATTAAATTTAACAACTATGAATCCAATTCTAGAAACTATATTTGAATCTCATTCAAATATTTATTTTCTCCCATTAAGCTATAATGTATCAAATACATTATGACAATTATATCATATATAATTGAAACAACTTAATTATATCATATATAATTAAATCCCTCTCTTAATTTGAACAATTCAAATTAATCCAAAAACTGATTCTAAACTAAATCCTATTGAGCTACCAAGGGGACCTCATGGACCTGTAGCTTGAAACTTCAACTATACATGAATAATTAATTAAACTCTTTAATTATTCATCATCTGTTAATTGGCGGACACTTCTCTAAAGACCAACGGCTGCACTCTTCGCACTACAAATATATTTTTGTGTCCATTGAATATAACCAATCAATAGTACGATGACCCTTCACAAATTGCTCATAAATACAGCTATGCCAAATTACCATTTTGCTCCTGTAGTTATATTTAACTCCTTAAGTACCATTGATCCCTTTAATTAACAATAGATCATAGTCCTACTATGACTAAACCCCTCTCGAACCAGGAGAGGGTGTGGCGTCACATTGTTCAAGACCCGGAATCAGCCCTTAAGGGAGCAACTTATCTACTTACCCCTACCTCAGGGAAGGAGTGAATTCCATCTTGTATAGCTGTGTTCCCAGCTCCCCAATCAGACGAATCCCCAAAATGGTAGGCTTTTTGATTCGGAAATCTAGCCACTCTCACCCATACAAATTAAAGGATCGCCCTCATAGGTAAGAGTTCTCAATTCACTCAGGATTCAGGTCATGTTACCTATGGTCATCCTGGTGAAATGTAAATCTCTATTATGAACAGTGTTATATAATGAGACTAAACATTTCGTTGTCCGGTTTTATTCAAACTCCTTTGAATAGAATAGTCCCGCTCACATGTCTATACATGAATGATTAGGATCAGATCATTTGTAGCATTTTACAGTAATTGCAACACCTATAAAGCGAGCCATACTCATAATGTCACTAGGATAAGATACCCAACCTTATCCATCTACTACAGACCATTTAGGTTATCACTTAAACATGATCCACTTGTATGTCTCTACATATATATTTAAGTTACAATGATAACATCGGATGTTAGTTTATTGGTTTGTGGTTAATGCAACTAAAATATCATATATTTTATAGATAATGAATAAAATATCAAATATTTTATTAAATACATAATGAGTTTGTTCAACAATGTTTACAAACTATAGAACACTATGAGATTTAGGACATCAACTCCAACAATCTCCCACTTGGCCTAAAGCTAGTGGGGTGTATAATATAATCAAAACACGAAGTACACAAATAATAAACTAGGGTATAACACTCGCCCAGTATAATATCTCCTACTTGCCTTAGTCTAGACGTGGCCTGTCCCATTGACCCATACTCTGCAGGTGACTTTCAAACACCATAGCCGTGAGGGCCTTTGTAAATAGATCAGCAACGTTGTGCTCCGAAGCTATCTGTGTGACAATCACATCCCCTCGATGCACAATCTCTTGGATAAGATGATACTTTTGCTCTACATGCTTGTCGCGCTTGTGACTCCTAGACTCTCGGAAATTAGCCACAACACCACTATTATCACAATAAAGTGTGATGGGTTTTGACATGTCTGGAATAACTTCCAGATCGGTCAAGAATTGTTTGAGCCAAACGGCTTCTTAGTAGCTTTACAAGCCACTACATACTCAGCCTCCATGGTAGAGTCAGCGATGCACCCTTGCTTGGTGCTTAGCCATACTACTGCCCCTCCGTTAAGAATGAACACCGATCCTAATGTGGATTTCCTAGAATCCTTATTAGTCTGAAAATCAAAGTTCGTATATCCTGTAAGGATCAAATCCTTAGAACCACACGCAAGCATGTAGTTCCTCGTTCTTTGTAGATACTTGAGGATGTTTTCCAGTTATCTAATCCTAGATTAGATTGATATCTACTGACTATTCCCACTGCATAGCAGATGTCAGATATAGTATATAACGTCACATATATCAAACTGCCCACAACAGATGCATGGGGGATCCATCTCATGTCCTCAACTTCTTAAGGTGTCTTAGGACACTGTTCCTTAGACAATGTAACTCTGTGCCTGAAAGGCAATAAGTCCCTCTTAGAGTTTTGCATCGAATATTTGACAAGCATCTTGTCAAATAATAAACTAGGGTATAACACTCGCCCAGTATAATATCTCCTACTTGCCTTAGTCTAGACGTGGCCTGTCCCATTGACCCATACTCTGCAGGTGACTTTCAAACACCATAGCCGTGAGGGCCTTTGTAAATAGATCAGCAACGTTGTGCTCCGAAGCTATCTGTGTGACAATCACATCCCCTCGATGCACAATCTCTTGGATAAGATGATACTTTTGCTCTACATGCTTGTCGCGCTTGTGACTCCTAGACTCTCGGAAATTAGCCACAACACCACTATTATCACAATAAAGTGTGATGGGTTTTGACATGTCTGGAATAACTTCCAGATCGGTCAAGAATTGTTTGAGCCAAACGGCTTCTTAGTAGCTTTACAAGCCACTACATACTCAGCCTCCATGGTAGAGTCAGCGATGCACCCTTGCTTGGTGCTTAGCCATACTACTGCCCCTCCGTTAAGAATGAACACCGATCCTAATGTGGATTTCCTAGAATCCTTATTAGTCTGAAAATCAAAGTTCGTATATCCTGTAAGGATCAAATCCTTAGAACCACACGCAAGCATGTAGTTCCTCGTTCTTTGTAGATACTTGAGGATGTTTTCCAGTTATCTAATCCTAGATTAGATTGATATCTACTGACTATTCCCACTGCATAGCAGATGTCAGATATAGTATATAACGTCACATATATCAAACTGCCCACAACAGATGCATGGGGGATCCATCTCATGTCCTCAACTTCTTAAGGTGTCTTAGGACACTGTTCCTTAGACAATGTAACTCTGTGCCTGAAAGGCAATAAGTCCTTCTTAGAGTTTTGCATCGAATATTTGACAAGCATCTTGTCAATATACGATACCTAGAACAGTGCTAGAATTTTGTTTTTTCGATCTCTAAAGATCTTAATACCCAGAACAAACTGAGTCTCTCCCAAATCTTTAAATTGGAATTGGATCGCTAGCCAGTTCTTAACTATAGTCAGTAAACCTACATCATTCCCAAAGTAGGATATCATCTAGATACAACACTAGAAAAATTACTAAACTGTTTATGATCTTCTTGTACACACAAGGCTAATCAACGTTTTGATCAAAGTCATAAAATTTGATCGCAATATAAAACCTTATGTTCCAAGATCGAGAAGCTTGCTTCAGTCCATAAATGGACCGATTAAGCTTGAAAACATTTTGCTCTTGACCTTGGATTATGAATCCCTCGGGCTGCACCATGTAAATGGTCACCTCAAGATTGTCATTCAGAAAAGCAATCTTGACATCCATTTTCCAAATCTCATAGTCATAATATGAGGCAATAGATAGGAAGATCCAGATAGACTTCAACATGGCAACAGGCGAGAAAGTCTCATCATAGTCAACTCCTTCAACCTAGGTATAACCCTTTGCCACCAGTCTAGCCTTGAAGGTTTGCACCTTCCCATCAAGACTTTGTTTCCTTTTGTAGATCCATTTACAACCAATAAGTTTAACTCCATCAGGTTGATCTACAAGATCCCATACGAAATTGAAGTATATAGACTCTATTTCGAGATCCATTGCTTTGATCCATTCATCTCTGTCAACATCCTCCATTACCTTCTCATGAGACAATGGATTCTCAACTTCGCCATCAACTACAATAGCTAAGATTTCAGTTAAATCCATATAGCAAATAGGTGGGTTTGCAATCCTTCCACTACGTCGAGGTTCTCTCAACACTTGAGGTGGATTTAACCCACTAGATAATCCTACTTCAACAACTCTTGTTGAGGTACTAGGTTCTTCAACAACTCTTGTTGAGGTACTAGGTTCTTCAACAACTCTTGTTGAAGATTCAGTAGTTTCTTTGGAAATCTCATTCAACACAATCTTACTTCTGGGCCTGTGCTCCCTTATGTGGTCTTCTTCGAGAAAAGTAGATTTGTCGATACAAATACTTTGTTTTCTTTAGGATCAAAGAAGTAACCATCTCTCGTTCCTTTAGAGTAGCCTACAAATAGATATAACCTTGAACGTGGTTTCAATTTCTTATGATTAGCCTCAAGCACATGTGCTAGGCAACCCCAGATTTTGAAATGACGTAAACTAGATTTACGACCATTCCATAACTTCAAAGGTGGTCTGGCAATACTCTTGGAAGGAACGCAGTTCAGGATGTACACTGTAGTCTCTACTACATAACCCCAAAAATGAGTCAGGTAAGGAAGTATAACTCATCATAGACCGAACCATGTCCAACAGGGTTCGATTTCTCCTTTTTGATACACTATTTTGCTGAGGTGTACCAGGTGCTAAGAGTTGGGATACAGTTCTATGATCTATTATATAGTTCTGGAATGTTAAATTCATAAACTTTTCACCTCGATTTGATCGAAATGTTTTAATCATTCTATTTAATGAATTTTCAATTTCAGCCTTGAATTCTTTGAACTTTTCAAAAGATTCAGACTTATGTTGCATTAAATAAACATACTCATATCTTGAATAATCATTAGTGAAAGTGATGAAATATTCATAACCTCCCCTAGATTTTACATTCATTGGACCACAAAGGTCTGAATGTATTAGCTCTAAAGGTTCTTTGGGCCTGTGACCTTTTCTAGTAAAAGGTCTCTTAGTCATCTTGCCTTCAAGGCATGACTCACACACAGGTAAATAATTTTCTTTTAACTCGCTAAGAAGTCCATTCTTCACCAACCTCTCAATCCTATTGAGATTGATGTGCTCTAGTCTTAGGTGCCAAAGTTGGGCATTTTCCTTTGGAGAAATTCTAAGTTTTTTAAGTTGAGTTACAACAGTTTGAAACATATATGTGTTATGGAGGCCATTTGTTGCTACGTTCTTAGCACATACAAATTATTTTCCAAATTTGTATAACAAATATCAACACCATTCTTAGTAATAAACACTTTATTGAAAGAAAAGTTGATATTATAACATTATTCTAACAAGCACTTTACAGAAACTAAGTTCCTTTTTAATTCAGGAACTACAAATACATCTTTTAAAATAAGAAATTTATTCTGTAAAGTCAATTAGAGACCTCCCATTTGTTGGGGTTTGTGCCCTAAAGTCTCATGTCCTATAGTTTTGTAAACAACT
Organism: Benincasa hispida; assembly: GCF_027475165.1. NCBI lineage: Eukaryota > Viridiplantae > Streptophyta > Magnoliopsida > Cucurbitales > Cucurbitaceae > Benincasa > Benincasa hispida. Next base: position 7,238,750 of record NC_143481.1, read on the forward strand.
TTGTACGAACATTTGTAATGTATAATATATATGATATTTACTTCACTTCTTGACTTTGCATATTTAAATGTTTTTTATTTTTACCGCAAACCAATAAACTTAATATCCCTGGTTGTCTTTATGTAACTTAAGCATGAATGTAGTGACATACAAGTGGATCATGTCTTAAGTGACAACCAAAATAATCTGTAGTATATAGATATAGAAGGGAAACCTTATCCTGGTAACACTACGGATGCGGCCCGCTCTGTGGAATTGTTACAAATGTTATGACTTGTCACAGATGGTCTGATCTTGATCATTCGTGTAGTGGACACGCAAGCGGGGGCGTCCTATACAAAGAGTTTGTATAAGACTTAACCTTAAAGTGTTAACGTCTTGTCATATATCTCCGTTCATGACTGAGACTTCACTTCACTAGAATGACCATAGGTAACATGACCTCAATCCTGAGTGAGTTGAGAACTCCTGCTATTGAGGGCGGTCCTTTGATTTGCATGGATGCGAGTGGCTAGAGCGCCGACTCAAACCTACCATTTTGGGGATTCGTTTGATTTGGGAGCTAGGAACTCAGCTTCACAAGATGAAGTTCACTCCTTCCCCAAAGTAGGAGTAAGTAGATAGATTGCTCTCTTAAGGGCTGACCTCGGGGCTTGAATGATGTGGCACCACGCACCTTCCCATGGCTCGTGAGGTGTTCACACATAGTAGAACTATGTTGTATTGTTCATTAGAGGGATCGGTGGTACTTAAGGAGGAAGATGTAATTACAGGGGCAAAATGGTAAATTGGCCTGTTGTAATTACGAGCATCTGTGAAGGGTCATTGTACTAATGATTGGTTATATCCAATGGACATAGAAATATATCTATGGCAAGAAGAGTTCAACTATCGGTCTTTAGTGGAATGTCTGGCAGTTAACAGATGGTGGATATCGTAATGAAAGAGTTTAGTCAGTTATTCACGTACTATTGGAGCTTCGAGCCTTAGGTTCATTAGGTCCCCTTGGTAGCTTGTATACAAGTTGAGAGGCAAGTTTTGGGTCAGTTTGAAATGTTCAAATTGACAAGAATGAGTTCGATTATATATGATATAATTGAACTAGTTAATTATATAATTAACTTTATATAATTTGGAGGAAATTGGATATGAAAATGATTTATATCTAGTGGAGGAAAAAACTATAATTAATATATGATATTAATTTATGTGTCATGAATATGATGAGATCACATTCATTGGACGGTTAAAAGGGAAATAGGATGACGTCTCTTCTGTTTTAATAACGAGCGAGTGAGTTGAAAGATCACTTTGAGATGATAAATAGATGGTGGTGAGTTAAGCATGAGATGCGCGGACATTGTGTTAAAGATTCTATCATCGCTTAGAAAATCAATGTCTATACGATAGTGCCTGCACGATCTCTTATCTATACGATATTGTTAAACAATCGCTTACCGATTACACCTTCGTACGTTATTTACTAAATGATCATTTACCTTTTCCTAAGCGATTCTTTAGCTCCCGATATTTACTAAACAATCGTATAGACGATCGCTTAGTTTTTCCTACATGATCGTTTAGGTGATCGCTCACCCTTTTCCTACCCGATCATTTAGACGATCGCTTACCCTTTCCTATACGATCACTTACTTTTTTCTTACATGATCGTATACTTCACCTAAACGATCAAGCATCTTGTCTATGCAATAGATGGGCTCATCTTCCACTTGCTTGATCGTTGTGTACGATCTCTTTTCCTTCTCTCTACCAAATTCAAACAAAAGCCCACACTTTGGATTCTCACTCCAAGAATACTGAGGGCTCTGAGTGGTGGTGTCATCTCCGTTTCCTTCTGTTTGAGTGGTGATTGTTCGAGGTAGACGGTTGGGTTTTAGACTCGGTGTGAAGAAGAAATCTTCAACTGGTATGATCTCTTGATCTCTTTAGCATTATGAATTCATATTAGTATGTTTGAATGTATATGTGATAATAATGTCATAATGAATTGGAAAGATACGCTTCTGCTTGTAGGACTCTTGAATAAGAGTTCCTTTAATTGGTATCAGAGCACTCGATTTCTGATATTCCAATTCATTGCTGCAAAAGAATTACATTTACATTCACGGTGGGAGCAACATGGCTACTCTTTGTTTTAATTATTGATTCGGTTGTGGATGTGTGGATTAATGGAAATTTCTGGATGTAACCTCAGTTTATTGAATTTGTTAGTTAATTGTAAAGGCCCCTACGTTTTTTGGGCATAAATAATTGTTGTCTGTAAATCCAAAGTTAGTTTGAGTCTTGACTCGTTCGTGATGAAGTTCGGAGCAAGGGTTGTTGTTCTTCGTGGAAGAAGACGATCAAATGTTGGTCATGTCGTGTAGACGATCACTGAGTATCGGATGCTCGGCTTTCATTTAACGCGCGTGCGACAATCATATAGCTTAGCAAGCCTCATTGCTTAGTTACTGACTATACGATCGTGGAGTAATTGCATGGTAAATCGTTTACCTTTAGCGTGCTAAGAGATCATCTAGACGATCAGGCTTCATGGCCTCATTGTTGTCTATGCGATCGTTTAGTTTTTACGCTATCGTCTAGTATGCGCTACACAATCATTTACCTGAAGGCATTTACTAAACGATGGGAACTTCGCCCAGTGGTTCAAGACCCGATTCGCTTGTGAACCGGTTTGCTCAGCTGAATTATGTAAATAGATTGTTTTCTCATTCCGGTTTTGTTTTGGTTCATCTCGGTCCATTAATCTATGGTTTTATACATGTGATGTGTATATATATATATTTTTCATATGGTATATACATATAAATAAATCCCACTATAGGTCATGCATATTCTCTTTATTATAAGTGTTATGATTTAGTGAAGCATGATTTAATTTACATAAGTGCATGCTCATGCATCATAGATTATAAAAGTTATATTTATGTATGCTTTATTTATTTAACGTAATATTTATAAGCGTTATAAATACTTCGTTATGTGGCATGTGTGTTTTAGTTGTTTATTTTATAAATGGTTATAAAATGAAATTAGAACTAAAATAATTAGTAAAAGATTAATATGTAGTAAATCTATCTATAATAGACCTTTTGTCTAAGGCGGGTTCTGTCTAGGCTGGGGTATTTAAGGTGACGGCAATGGAACACCCCTACCTGGAAAGGTGATTTAGATAGATTTGATGCATGCATGCAAATTAAAGTCAGTCCATTAAAGAGTTTAATGTGACTACTTGGATTTGTTTTTTTTTTTTTTTTAATTTAAAAAACAAAAGTTGTTTTTGAGCAAACTTAATAAATGACTTAGATCATTATCAGTAGCCGAATAGTCTAAGTTAATAAACCCCTAGGTAGAACATTCAGTGGGAGGTACTTGGGATATTTGATGCTTCATTTTCACCTCTCGCGTTTATCCTTCATAGTCCACACTGTGAGATCTACCCTCAGCCTCAAAGCACCTTTGGTGTGTCCCCCTAACGGATGGTGTTTGGGTAGGTCAATATCAAGGTGGATGGAGAGAGTGTTCATAGTAAGTGGGAAGGGAAGTACAACAACATATCCCTCTGTCTCCCTCGTTGGATTGAATATAATTTGTGCATATCGCCTCGTGGCACCTGGGTGTGTCCCCCTATAGATGGCTATTTTGCACATTTCTTTATTTGATCTCTTGTAAGAGGATAAGGTTACTTAATCTTTTGTCCTAATCTGCTTTCTCCCTAGGACTCTGGGGCCGAAAACAAGAGGTTACACTTACACGGGATTGTTAAGGGTTAACTGTTCTAGACCAAACAAATTTTGGCTATTAGGTTTAGTTCCAAGAGTTAGTTCTGCCTAATGATTGAGAATGTCTCATCCCAGTGCAGGAACATCTGATCACCCCACCGGTGACATTGTCCTGCCTCTCTGGGGTATCATTACAAAATAGAAGTCTTTTCACTTAGGGTACTTGGAATCTGTTTTCCTAAAACTAATTGGTTAAAAAATGTGGTTTTAACAAAGTCTTATAAAAGGTTATTCGTTTTTTCAGTAACAGTTATTAATTGCTTTAGCCACTATCAATTTACTTAGCGCCGAAAAGCTGAATGGCCAAAACTATTCAAGTTGCAAATAAATGCTCACGACGATACTCATCATCGAGGATCTAAAGTTTGTCCTTACGGAGGAATGTCCTCCTATTCCACCTCAGAATGCTACTCGAAATGTTCGGATGGCGTACGAGCGTTGAACACGGGAAAATGAGAAGGACCGAGCCTATATCCTGGCCAGTCTTAGTGACGTGTTGGCCAAGAAACATGAGTCCATGGTCTCAGCTCGTGAGATCATGGAGTCCCTGCGGGGAATGTTCGAACAGCCGTCTAGAGAGCTCATGAGACTCTGAAACACATCTTCAGCTCCAAAATGGAGGAAGACACCTCTGTTCGTGAACACGTGGTGAATATGATGGTCCACTTTAATGTGGCAGAGATGAATGGGTTTAAAATCGATGAGGGTAGTCAAGTTAGCATTATCCTGTATTCATTGCCGGAGAGCTTCCTCCACTTTGTTAGCAATACGATTCTTAACAAAGTGGACTATTCCCTTACCACTCTCCTCAACGAGTTGCAGACTTACCAATCCTTGCTGAAAAGTAAGGAGAAAAAGGGAGGTGAGGCAAATGTTGTCTCATCCTCTAAAAGGTTCTATCGAGGTTCGACCTCAGGAACAAAGTCTGCACCTTCAACTTCTAACTCTGGAAAGGGGAAGAAGAAGAAAGGTGGTAAACGAAAAGGGAATGCACCTGCTAACCCGCCACCTGTCGCCCAAAAGAAGCGTCTGTCGTTGGTTGAAAAAGGAAAATGTTTCCACTGTAACCAGAACGGACAATGGAAGAGGAATTGTCCTCGTTATCTGAAGGAAAAGAAGGCAGCCAAGGCTAAAGCCAAGGCAGACAAAGGGAAATATGATTTACTTGTATTAGAAACTTGTTTAGTGGAGAATGATGATTCTGCTTGGATAGAAGATTCGGGTGCCACTAATCATGTATGTTCTTCTTTTCAGGGGATTAGATCCTGGCAACAGCTGGAGGCTGGTGAGATGATGTTGTGAGTAGGCACCGGACAGGTCGTCTCAGCTATGGTAGTGGGAGGCATCCAGTTAACTTTATATAATAGGTTTCTTATATTAAAAAATGTCTTTGTAGTTCTTGAACTAAAAAGGAACCTTATTTCTGTAAAATGTCTGTTACAATATAATTACACTTTTTCTTTTAAATTGAATAAAGCGTTTATTCATAAAGATGGTGTTGAAATTTGTACAGCTAAACTAAAAAATAACTTGTATGTGCTAAGACCGTTAGCCTTAAGTTCCCTCCATAACATAGAGATGTTTAAATCTGTCGTAACTCAATCTAAATGCCAACAAGTTTCTCCAAAAGAAAATGCCCAATTTTGGCACCTTCGATTAGGGCACATCAATTTCAATAGGATTGAGAGATTGGTGAAGAATAACCTTCTAAGCAAGTTAGAGGAAAATTCTTTACCAGTGGGCGAATCTTGCCTTGAAGGTAAGATGACTAAAAGACCTTTTACTGGAAAAGGTTATCAAGCCAAAGAGCTTCTTGAATTAGTGCATTCTAACCTTTGTGGTCCTATGAATGTGCGAGCTTGAAGAGGCTATGAATACTTTATTAGTTTTACTGATGATTACTCGATATATGGGTATGTCTATCTGATGCAATGGAAGTCTGAATCTTTTGAAAAGTTCAAATTATTTAAGGTTGAAGTTGAGAATGCTTTGGATAGACGAATAAAAATACTTCGATCAGATTGAGGTGGAGAGTTTTTGGTTTCTGGGTTCCAGGACTATTTATTAGTACATGGAATTTTTTCCCAACTCTCAGCATCGGGGTACACCTTAGCAAAATGGTGTAGCAGAGAGGAGAAACAGAACCTTGTTGGACATGGTTCATTCGATGATGAGTTATGCTTCTTTACCGGACTCGTTTTGGGGTTTCGCAATGGAGACTACGGTATACATTCTTAACTGTGTTCCTTCTAAGAGTGTTGCAAGAACACCTCTAGAGTTATGGAATGGGTGTAAAGTTAGTTTATGTCACTTCCGCATATGGGGTTGCCCAGCACATGTGCTTCAGGAAAATCCCAAGAAGTTGGAATCACGATCGAGGTTGTGCCTCTTTGTAGGCTACCCCAAAGGTATACGAGGAGATTACTTTTATGATCCGTCTGAAAACAAGATGTTTGTTTCCACAAATGCCACTTTCCTAGAAGAGGATCATATCAGGGAGCATAGTTCATGTAGTAAAGTTGTGTTAAGTGAGCTTTCCAAAGAAACTACTGAAACTTCAACAAAAGTTGTTGAAAGACCTGCTTCATCAACCAAAGTTGTTGGTGATAGTTCATCTGGTAGGTCGATTCAACCTCAAGAGTTGAGGGAACCTCGACGCAGTGGGAGGGTTACAAACCTATCTGATCATTATCTAGGTTTCACGGAAATCCTAGCTATGGTGACAGATAGTGACGTTGAAGATCCGTTGTCCTATAAAAATGCAATGGAGGATGTTGACCGGGATGAATGGGTCAAAGCCATGAATCTCAAATGGAGTTGATGTACTTTAACTCAATATGGAATCTTGTATATCAGCCTAATGGAGTAAGACCTATAGGTTGTAAATGGATCTATAAGTGCAAACGGAGTGCTAATGGGAAGCTGCAAACCTTCAAGGCTCGACTTATGGCAAAGGGTTATACCCAGGAGGAGGGAGTCGACTATGAGGATACTTTCTCACCCGTTGCCATGTTAAAGTCGATCCGCATCCTCCTGTCCATTGCAGCTTATTATAATTATGAGATTTGAAAAATTGGCGTCATGACGACTTTTCTGAATGGCAATCTTGAGGAGACCATTTACATGGTGCAACCCGAAGGATTCATTGCCCAAGGTTAAGAGAAAAAAGTGTTGAAGTAGGCGTCTTGATCTTGGAATATTTGGTTTGATGTTGCTATCAAATCATATGGCTTTGACCAAAACGTTGTTGAAATTTTTGTTTACAAGAAAATAGTCAACAGTTCAGTAGCTTTCTTAGTATTGTATGTAGACGATATACTACTAATTGGGAATGATGTAGGTCTACTGACTGTAGGTAAAAACTAGCTAACGACTCAATTTCAAATGAAAGATTTGGGAGAGGCTCAGTTTGTTTTGGGTATACAGATCTTTCGGGATCGTAAGAACAAAGTGCTAGCGTTGTCTCAGGCATCGTATATTGACAAAATCTTGCTCAAGTACTCGATGCAGAACTCTAAAAAGGGCCTACTACCATTCAGGCATGGAGTCACTTTGTCTAAGGACATATGTCCTAAGATGCCTCAAGAGGTTGAGGACATGAGATGGGTCCCATATGCATCTACCGTTGGTAGTTTAATGTATGTGATGCTTTGCGTAAGGCCGGACATCTACTATGCTGTAGGAATAGTCAGTGGGTATCAGTCTAACCCAGGCAAGGGTCAGTGGATCGCAGTAAGAACATCCTCAAGTATCTTCGAAAAACGAGGGACTACAAGCTCGTGTATGGGTCTAGGGATTTGATCCTTACTGGATACACGGATTCTAACTTTCAGACTGATAAGGACTCTCGAAAGTCCACTTTAGGGTCAGTATTTACTCTTAATGAAGGAGCTGTAGTGTGGTGGAGCACTAATCAAGGGTGCATCATCGACTCCACGATGGAGCTGAGTACGTAGTGGCTTGTGAAGCAGCTAAAGAGGCCGTCTGGCTCAGAAAGTACTTGACAGAGCTGAAAGTTGTTCTAGATATGTCTAGGTCCATCACTCTCTATTGTGACAATAGTGGTGCTGTGACGAACTCCAAGGAGCCCATAAGTCATAGGCCCGATAAACACATAGAGTAGAAGTATTATCTGATCTGCAAGATAGTGCATCAAGGAGACGTGATCATCATGAAGATCGCCTTGGAGCAAAACGTTGTTAATTTGTTTACGAAGGCTCTCACGTCTACAGTGTTTGAGGGCCACCTTCAGAGCATGGGTCTACGGGACCGCACGCGGCTAGACTAGGGCAAGTGGGAGATTTTGTTGCACTAGGTTTTTATGCCCTAGTTTATTATTTTGTACCTGTTTACTTATACTCCCCACTTTGTTTAGGACAAGTGGGAGATTGTTGGGGTTTGTGCCCTAAAGTCTTGTGTCTTGTAGTTTTGTAAACAACTTTGTACGAACATTTGTGATGTATAATATATATGATATTTACTTCACTTCTTGACTTTGCACATTTAGATTTTTTTTATTTTTACCACAAACCAATAAACTTAATATCCCTGGTTGTCTTTATGTAACTTAAGCATGTATGTAGTGACATACAAGTGGATCATGTCTTAAGTGACAACCAAAATGATATGTAGTGTATGGATATAAGAGGGAAACCTTATCCTGGTAACACTACGGATGCGACTCGCTTTGTGGAATTGTTACAAATGTTATGACTTGTCATAGATGATTTGATCCTGATCATTTGTGTAGTACACATGCGAATGGGGGTGCCATATACAAAGAGTTTGTATAAGACTTGACCTCGAAGTGTTAACGTCTTGTCATATAACTCCATTCATGACTGAGACTTCACTTCACTAGGATGACCATTGGTAACATGACCTCAATCCTGAGTGAGTTAGGAACTCTTGCCATTAAGGGCGGTTCTTTGATTTACATGGGTGCGAGTGGCCAGAGCGCCGACTCAAACCTACCATTTTTGGGATTTGTCTAATTTGGGAGCTAGGAACTCAACTTCACAAGATGGACTTCACTCCTTCCCCAAAGTAGGGATAAGTAGATAGATTGCTCTCTTAAGGGTTGACCCCGGGGCTTGAACGATGTGGTGCCACACACCTTCTCATGGCCCAAGAGATGTTCACACATAGTAAGACTATGTTGTATTGTTCATTAGAGGGATCAGTGGTACTTAAGAAGGAAGATGTAATTACAGGGGCAAAACGGTAAATTGACCTGCTGCAATTACGAGCATTTGTGAAGGATTATCGTACTGATGATTGGTTATATCCAATGGACATAGAAATATATCTATGGCAAGAAGAATTCAACTGAGGTCTTTAGTGGAATGCCTGCCAGATAACGGATGGTGGATATCGTGACTAAAGAGTTTAGCAAGCTATTCAGTACCGTTGGAGCTTCGAGCCTTAGGTCCATAAGGTCCCCTTGGTAGCTTGGATACAAGTTGAGAGTCAAGTTTTGGGTCAGTTTGAAATGTTCAAATTGATAAGAGGGAGTTCGATTATATATGATATAATTAACTTTATGTATGAGATACATTAATTTGGAGGAAATTGGATATGAAAAATGATTTATATCTAGTGGAGGAAAAATACTATAATTAATATATGATATTCATTTATGTGTTATGAATATGATGAGATAACATTCATTGGACGGTTAAAAGGGAAATGGGATGGCGTCTCTTCTATTTGAATAATGGACGAGTGAGTTGAAAGATCGCTTTGAGATGCATAAATAGCTGACGATGTGCTAAGCATGAGATGCGTGGACATTGTGTTAAAGAATGTGTCATCGCTTAGAAAATCAGTGCCTATACGATAGTGCTTGCACGATCACTTACCTATACGATATTGCTAAACGATCTCTTACCGATTACACCTTCGTGCGCTATTTATTAAATGATCATTTACCTTTTCCTAAGCGATTCTTTAACTCCCGATATTTGCTAAATGATCGTATAGATGATCGCTTAGTTTTTCCTACACGATCGTTTAAACGATCGCTCACCCTTTTTCTACCCGATCGTTTAGACGATCACTTACCCTTTCCTACACAATCGTTTAGATGACCGCTTACTTTTTTCCTACACGGTCATATAATTTACCTAAACGATCAAGCATCTTGTCTATGCGATAGACGGGCTCATCTCCCACTTGCTTGATCGTTGTGTACGGTCTTTTTTCCTCCTTCCCTCTACCAAATCCGAACAAAGTCCACACTTTGGATTCTCACTCTAAGAATACTGAAGGCTTTGAGTAGTGGTGTCATCTCCGTTTCCTTCTATTCGAATGGTGATTGTTCGAGGTAGACAGCTGGAAAGACTCGCTGTGAAGAAGAAATCTTCAACTGGTATGTTCTCTTAATCTCTTTAGCATTATGAATGTATATAAGTATGTTTGAATGTATATGTGGTAATTCTGTCACAATGAATTGGAAAGATCTGCTTCTGCTTGTAGGTACTCTTAAATAAGAGTTCCTTCATCATTACCACAACTGAGATGACATACCCAGTTCCAACTTCCATCGTCATCTCATCGACATTTAGTTGTCAATAGAAACTAATTCCCTAAAATGAAGAACAGACATGGTTAGTGGCCACAGAGTCAATAATTCAGGCAGAATCATCATTCTCCACTAAACAAGTTTCCAATATAAGCAAATCATATTTACCTTATTTGTCCTTCTTCTTTTCCGCCAAATATCTAGGGCAGTTCCACTTTCAGTGCCCATCTTGGTTGCAATGGAAACATTTTCCTTTGTCAGCCTTGATGGGTTGTCTACCCCTATTTACAGCAACTACTGGGTTAGCAACCTTCCCTTTTTCACCCTTATTCTTTTTCCACTTTTTGGTGCTGGAAGAAGAAGGTGCAGACTTAGTTCTAGAGGTCGAACCTTTTTGGAACTTAGAAGATAAAGCAATATTTGCTTCACCCTTATTCTTCTTACTTTTCAACAAGGATTGGAAGCTCTGTAGCTCGTTGAGCAGAGTGGTTAGGTTATAGTCAATTCTGTTCAAAACAGCATTGCTACGGAAGTGCATGAAACTTTAAGGTAAAGATTCTAGTATTATGTTATTCTGGTTGGCTTCATCGATGCTTGACCCGTTCATCTCTGCCACGTTGAAGTAGATCATCATGTTGAGAACATGTTCTTGAACAAATGCCACCTCTTGCATACGGGCATTAAAGATGTACTTTAGAGCGTCATGCCTGTGCTGTGCAGACGGTTGTCCGAACATTCCCCTCAGGGACTCCATGATCTCACGTATTGTGAGCATGGGCTCATGCTTCTTGGCCAAGACTTCATTAAGGTTTACCAAGATGTACACTCGGGTCTTTTCGTTTACCCTTGTCCAACACTCATATGCTTCTCAAACATTTCGAGGAGCATTAGCAGGAGGAATGGAAGGACACTCCTCAATCAGGACGAATCGAAGATTATAATAGTATTGATTGTGTTTTTCTAACTAGCGTAGTTTTCTCCCATTAACTTATCGACAACTATTAAACTTAAAGTAGCAGTAGCCATTATAATGAAATTGCTGAAAAAGAACAAACTATTTTAGTCTATTTTCATTAAACCACTTTAAGAAAACCAATCAGTTTTTAGCAAAATAGTCTAGGTACCCTAAGTGACATCTATTTTGCAATGATGTTTCAGTGAGGTAGCACAAAAGTCACCATAGGGTGATCATGTGCCCCTTCACTGAAATGAAACATTCTCGACCATTAAACAGAAATAACTCATTGTCACTGTAACTAATAGTCACCATTATTCGGTCCAGAATATGTTAACTTCCTTAAGAATTCTGTGTAAGTGTAAACCCTCATTTTAGGTCCTAGAGTTCTGCCTCAATGAGCCAACCGTAAGGAAAAACCGATTGGGACATGAAAATAAAGCAACCCTATCCATTTTTGGAGATCAAATAAAGCGTCATACAATACAACCATCCTTTAGAGTGGCACCCACGATGCCTCGATGCGATGCATGAAACTTTATTTAACCTAATGAGAGAGACCGAAGGATGTGTTGTCACACTCCCGCTCCTACTTACTATAAACACTCTCTCCATTCACCTTGATATTGACTTACCCAAATGCCACTCGTAGGGGGACACCTATGGTGCCTCGAGGCCAAAAGTATATCTCACGATGTGAATTTTTAGGGAAAAATGTGTAGAGGCTAAAAATGAAGTATCACATACCCCATTTTCCTCCCACTAAGTGTTCTACCTAGGGTTATTAACTTAGGATAAATCCAGCTACTAATTTTATCTAAGTGTTTGTTTAATTTGCTAAAAAACAACTCTTGTCTTCGATGATTAAACAATTTTGATTGAAGTCTCATTAATCTCTTTAATAGGCTTTGATCAAACCTGCATGTATGTAACAAATCTATCTAATTCACCTTTCTAGGTAGGTTCCCAGGTAGGGGTACAATGTTTTCATCGACTTAAGTACCCTAGCCTAACGAGAACCCGCCTTAGACAAAAGATCCCTTATAGATACATTTGTTACATATTTAATCTTTTATTAAGAATAAATTTAATCCTATTAAATCGATTTAAAAGATTAAACTTAGATTTCTAATCTCATTAGAAATGTGATCTTAGGTCTATCTCAATCATATTTTAAAACAATTAAAAAAAAAAGATTATAGCCTAAGGTTTGCATGCAACTCTTTATTATTGATTTTAATTCTAATTCCATTTAATTATAACAATTATAAACAAATGAAAAAAATTAAAAACAACCATTGCATGTCTGACATACTTTACTTAATTATAACATTTATAAATTAACCTAAGGTAATGTCATGCTTCATGTAATATTCATTCATTACTAATATATAACAATTACATAACTAAGTAATGAATCATGCTATAGCATACATTCCAAACATCCATTCTACCATATATTATAACACTTATAATATAAACGATGCATGGATATGTTATAACGCATGCATACATATACTATAATATTTATACTATATGATCCATGAGCATGCTTTGTGTAATTTAAATCATGTATATTCATATATTATAACACTTATAATATAAAATGATGCATGAATATAAATGAATAATCTATGGTGGGTTTTAAAACTATATGACATATAATATAAAACATACATCACATGTATATTTACTCTAACAGTTGATGGACCGGGATAAGACCTGCAAAAAAGAAAAGAAAACAAAAGGCTAACTATTACTAAATTTGAGTCAATTGGTTCGGAACAAGTGAACCGGGTCTTGAACCACTCGATCCAAACCGCCTTTCAAAGAACCACCTTGCAGCCGATCGTGTAGCAAATGAACTATGCGATGAACATCTATGCGATCGTTTATCAAATGCCATAAGATCGTGTAGCAAACTCTACACAATCGCATAGCATTAGCTATGCGATTGTTTGGCAAATGCTACACGATCGTATAGCAAAAGCTACCTGATCGCATAGCAAGAGCTACCTGATAATTTAGCTGTAGCTACATGATCTAGAACCTCTGTTTTATCTTCTTCATCGAAACAATGCTCTACAACCCTTTTTGAAGCCTTCCCAGGAACAGCACGAGCGACTCAAACTTATAAATTACAGACTTGATTACAAGATTAATGCCCAAAAATGCAAGGCCATTTCCAAACCAAATTTGTAAATTAAAGAAATCCTTAAATTAAGCATTCTATCTCGAAACATCCATCAATAAATTCATCCACAACCATTCATCGCATAAATAGAATGTAGATTATAAAATCCACCAACACTGTAAAATGATTCAATAAACGAATGAAATTTGGAATCAGAAACCTACAACCTTGATCTGATACCAATTGAAGGAACTTTAATGGGAAGAACCTTGAGCGGGATTGGATCGACCAAAATCCATTTTTATTGAATATAAGATTTATAGTAAACAAACAACAAGATATGCATTTAATTCTAAACTACAGCATGCTTTAGAAAGAAAGGGTTTCAAGAAGACCATCATCAACTATGATGTCTTAGGCTTCTGTTAAACCCATATAGCATATAGGTGGGTTCATAACCTTCTCACTATGTCACGACAATCTCAATTCTTGAGATGAATGTGAATGACTAGATGAACCGATATCAACAACTCTTGTTGATGTATCAACCACTTCAACAACCTTTGTGAGATTCATTAGAAATTTCACTTAAAACAATTTTGCTTCGTGGTTTATGATCCCTCGTGTGGTCTTTTCTAAAAAGGTAGCATTTGTTGATACAAACACTTTATTCTCACTTAGATCAAAGAAGTATTCACTTCTTGTTTCTTTAGGATAGCCTACAAATAGACCTGCTTTTGAACGAGATCCCAACTTTTTGGGGTTTTTCATTAGCACATGGGATGGACATACCCAAATTCTGAAGTGGCATAACTACCTTTATGACCTCTCGATAACTCAAAAGGTGTTTCAATAACACTCTTTGAGGGAACGTTGTTCAAAATATAAATAGTTATCTCTACTGCATATCCCTAAAACGAGTCAAGAAGTTGAGCATAGCTCATCATAGACCGAACCATGTCCAACAGGATTATATTTCTCCTTTCCGATACACCATTCTGTTGAGGTGTACCAAGGCCAGAGAGTTGGGACGTAATTCCATGTTTTATCATATAGTTCTGGAATCTTAAGTTCATATACTCTCCATCACAATCAGATCGTTGTGTTTTTATCTTTTTACCTTACAAGTTTTCAACTTCAGCCTTATATTCCTTGAAGTTTTCAAGTGCTTCAGACTTACGTTGCATTAGGTATAGATACCCATATCTAGAATAATCATCTATGAAAGAGATGAAATATTCATACTCTCCTCGTGTTCTTACATTCATCGGACCACAGAGATTTGAATGTACAAGTTCCCAGGTCTCTTTGGCTCTATAATATTTTCCAGTAAAAGGTCATTTTGTCATTTTTCCTTCAAGGCATGACTCACATACCAGTAAAGAGTTTTATTCTAAACCATTTAGAAGTTCATTTTTCACAATCATATTTAGATTAATGTGACCTAACCTAAAATGCCAAAGATGCGTATTTTCTTTAGGAGAAATTTTCGATCTTTTAACAGTTGTTGCCGTTTTGAATATTTCAGTATTTAGCACAACTTTTGTAACTAACAGCCTTAGTACATACAAGTTACTTTCCATTGAACCAAAGCCTAGCTCCCTTCCATTCTTAAAATAAACATTTTATTTTCAGAGAATGATAAACAATACTTTTGTCCAATCAGACAAGAAACACAAATTGAGTTTCTCTTGATATGGGGAACTATATATACATCATCCAATAACATATATCGTTTCTTGTCCAAAAATAACTTAAGCCTGTCTACAACAACAATTGAAATGGCCTCACCAGGACCAACTCTAAGAGTCATCTCTCCAGCTACTAATTGTCTCCAGGAATTAAGTCCCTAATAGGAAGAATATACGTGATTAGTGGCTCATGAATTAACTATCCAAGCAGAATCATCATTCTCTACTAAGCACGTCTCTAAGACAAATAAATCAGATCTATTTTCTTCAGAGTTCTTTCTTTTCTAGAGAGTAGTATGATCAGCTTTATAATCCATATCATAAACTCCAAGTTTCATCTCAGAGGACAATCCTCGTTGATTAACTTTACTAGATTTAGTAACATTTGCTTTTTCTATTTGTCCTTTGATATTCAATATGGATCAGAGTTTATCTAGGGAGTTGACAATACTGGTTTCATTGTCATCAACCCCATTTTGCTTGAATTGTGAGAATTTTTGCTCAAACAATTCTTCCATTGATTACATGATCTGATGTGCAGTGTAAAGGAACTCTAAATCTAGAGAACCAGTGAGCGGAAGCGGATCATTCTAAACTCCATTGATAAAGAACACATGCATTTACAGTCATTCAGAAACGATTATGCATAAAGACTAACTTATAGCATGCTTCTTCAAAGTAAATATAAAGGGATCGAGATAATACCTTTGAAGAACTCTTTCTTCATGTATTCCTCTCAATCAATCACCAACACATCCAAAAAGCACTAACATAACGAGCAACATAGCAAACAACACGAACTAGAAAAACCTCGATCACAATCGAGTACAATTCAATCCTCGACCTCGAACAGAACTTGACACCACCACGAGGCTACCTTGGTATTCTCGGTGTGAGAATCCAAAAGTTGTGGGCTCTGTATGACTTTGGATAGAGGAATGGAGGAGGTAAACAATCGAGTAGACGATCAAACGATCGTGTAGAAGAAGAAGTCTATTGTATAGACTTGATACTAGATAGTGTAGTAACGAGTAGCTATCATATAGTAAACTCGATACTTTATCGTTTAACTCTCTAAAACTATCATTTAGTAAAACCTTTTTACTCGATAGTTTTTCTGTGAGATGACATGAATTTGCACCGAATGATTTGAAAAACAATTTTTCCTTTTTATCTCACAGATACCATAAACCGCAAATAACTTCCCACTCAAGTTAGTTATTTAGAAAAAGAATTATTAATTATCGCATAATTAATAAATTATAAGTAAATACAATAACTAACTTATCAATCGCATAATTAATAAATTATAAGTAAATACAATAACTAACTTATCATATTATATTTATAACCTATATCTTTAATATTGCATCATATGCAACAAATAAACCCTAGTTCTTTTTCAATTTTATGGTATTTAGTATAAATCATATTTATATTAATTCCTCCAATCAAATAATGTATCAAATACATTATATCAATTATATCACATATAATTGAATCAATTTAATTATATAATATATAATAAAATTTTCTCTTGTAAATTTGAACACTTCAAACTAACCCAAAAGCTTATTCTCAACTTGAACCCATTGAGCTACCAAGGGGACCTTATAGACCTGTAGCTTGAAGCTCCAACGGTACGTGAATAACTGACTAAACTCTTTAATCATGATATTCACCATCTGTTAACTACCGGCTACTCCATATAGATATATTTTTGTGTCCATATAACCAATCAACAGTACGATGACCCTTCACAAATCGCTCGTAAGTACATCTGGGCCAATTTACCGTTTTGCGCCTATAGTTTCATCTAACTCTTTAAGTACCACTGATTCCTCTAGTGAACAATAAGTCATAGTCCCACTATGACTGAGTCCTCTCTTCCCAAGAGAGGGTGTGGCCATGATTTTCAAGACTCAGAATCAGCCCTTAAGGGATTCATTTATCTACTTACCCCTGCTTTGGGGAATGGGTGAATTCCGTCTTGTGTAGCTGAGTTCCCAACTCCCCGATCAGATGAATCCCCAAAATGGTAGGCTTATTGAGTTGCCAATCTGGCCACTCTTACCCATACAAATCAAAGGATCGCCCTCATAGGCAAGAGTTCCCATCTCACTTAGGATTCAGGTCATGTCACCTATGGTCATCCTAGTGAAATGTAAGTCTCAATTATCAATGGCGTTATACAAAGAGACGAATCATTTCATGATCTAGTCTTATACAAACTCTTTGTATAGGATATCCCCCGCTTGCATGTCTCCACATGAATGATCAAGATCAAACCATTTGTAGTACTTTACAACACTTGTAACATCTACAAAGCGGGTCGTATCCGTAGTGTCACCAAGATAAGGTATCCCTCCTTTATTCATATACTACAGACCATTTAGGTTATCACTTAAGGCATGACTCACTTGTATGTCTCCACATACATGCTTAAGTTACATAAAATAACCTCGGATCTTGATTTATTGGATTAGGTAAATGCTTATAAAATAACACTTATTTTATTAATAACAATATGTTTACAAAGTTTACAAACTATGAGGCTACCTGGAGATTTAGGACACTATTCCCAACACAATGACCATACTCTCAAATCTTTTGGCTAAGACATCAGGATGCTTGCCAAAATGTAGACTTGGGCCTTATTATTAGCCTTCTTCCACATTTCGTATGCATCATGAACATTTCGTGTTGCATCAGGGGTTAGAACTTGAGGACAACCTCACTTAAGAAGATATTAAGGTCGTTAATCACGAAAAAAGTTTTAATTGAATCTTTCCAAGTCATATAATTAAAACTGGTCAAATTACTAGAGGTAAATAATAAAAAATACAATTTGACATTTTTGCTAAAAAGAAACAAATGATCTACATTAGATTTTAGCATAACTCTAAAACATTCGATCAAATTTAGCAAAAACTACATGAACCCCATTTAACATCTAATTTTTGCAATGATGCTTTGGTGATTTAGAACAAAAGCCACTAAAGGGTAGTCAATTATCCCTTTACTGAAATAGGACATATTGAACCAATTATTATTCTAGAATAACTCTTATTCCTATAACAATCAGTCATCATTGATTTGGCCAAGAAATCACTAACTAGCTTAATAATTTCTCGTAAGTGTTATCCTTCATTTTAGACCCTAAAGTTCCGCCCAATGAGCCAACCAAAGGGAACACTACTACAAAAACTATATTACTTGATGCTTGGAACTTTTGAGTACTTGACGTTTTTATTAAAAAAAATGTCAAGTAACATGTAAATTTGATGAAAAATGTTAAGAATAATGAAAAAAAAAAAGCGGAGATTGGTGGAAATTTCTCAATTTTTTTCATTTTGTTTTTACTTAACGCCTTATAAATGTCAAGTAATTTGTGATTTAATTTTTTTAGGGTTTCATATATTAAAGAGATGAAAAATTGAGGGAGGCACCCCCAAATCCTTTAAATCACACCAAAAACCTACCTCCGACGCCCCCTTCTCTCGCCTTCTACTTCTTCATCTCTCTTCGACCTTGCGAAAGCCGAGGGACCCTCATTCTCTCTCCGCCATGTACCCACGAGCTTCCAGACTTTTGGCCCGTCCTTTTCTCTGCAAGGGCCAGATCCTTCTCCACCAATTTGCCCATATCGCCTTCCACCGATGATGCTTTTATCTCCGCCTGGAAGAAGGTGATCCCCAATAATGACCCTCTTAAAACTCCTCTCTCTTTCATGGCTCCTCGTCCTGCTACGCCAAAGGGCACCTAGCATGTTAGAAGGGAGAAAAGGTAGTAATTTTTAGGTCTCCATTAGCACAGTGACTGTGATTGCATCTCAGTGACGCCAGGAAGAGGAGTAAGTGGAATCCAATTATAGCAGCCATGACTGGCACGTAATTTCCCTTAACCAACTACTTTCAGATTCAACATAATGTTAAGGAGATTTGGAAGTGTTTTACGCATCCTTCCTTTATCAGAATATGGATTCTTTCCTCTCTTCTGTGCTTAAGCTCTGACTTTCACTAGTGTTTTTCACCTGAATAACTATGTCTATGGGTTCTTGCTATAGTTACTCATCTGGCTACTGCTAGTATTCTGCTTCGTTTGTATGTTAACAATTTTGACCAGCTGCAGATTGAATGTTCTTCAAATCGTGAAGGGTTTGTGATGTGGGCTTCATGAAAGAGGTTATTTTATTTTATTTTATTTGAACTTTTCTCTCATGGTCGATAGACTTAATGAAAATTGTTTCACAAAATGGGCTAGGCGAGAGCATGGGAATTTCGATGGAGACAGCAGAAGTCTAGAAGTTCGATCACCAGCATATACTTTGTCGTACAGTGCCTCTTATTTTGCTTTGACAATGTGCGTGTGATCGCCAACATATGCTACACTTTGCCTATGATCACCAACAGAATTTATAGGTCTTTATTAGCACAGTGCCTTTATATTTTGCTTCGACAAAGTATTCCTGTTTCTGGATAAAATTAACAAAAAAGAAAAAAAAAAACTTGTTAATGTGCTTAAAGTAATGCAAGACTACACGACTTGGATAATGTGGATATGATTGGATAACATACAATCTTATACTTCAATATCTACTGAATTGATGTGTGTGCAGGCGCTTATATAGTGGATGATATTTTGTCGAGATTTTTCATTACGTCCAAATTAATTTCAACTGTTTGCTTTCTATTCGGCTTGTAGACTATCTACAAGAGCAGGAGACGAAAATTGAAGCATTGGAAGCTATACTATGGATGAGTTCAAAGGTTTGTGACACATTTCTCCCTTCTAACATGTCATGTGCCCTTTTAAATTTTACTTTATTTTACTGTTTTGTGGGTATTACTCGCAGTAGGGCTATTGCGATCTTTCGATCCAAAAAAATATTCAAAAAGGTCAAAAACAATCATTATGAAAAATTATAAACATATTTTAGTTTATGAACAAGATCAATTAGTTGATCGTTTTTTTTCTCGTCTTCACAATTTGTCTCTTCTAGTCTAATTCCATCCAAGTTGTCTCTTTTTTTTAATTGTCACTTTCGACAAGCTGCTAGATTCTTTCAATTGTCTTCATAATGGTGCTGGAGTCCGCAAGCCGCTAGATTCCTTCCCTTTGATTTTACAACATTTGTCATCTGTAAATAATTCTAACAAAAATACATCCTTAAAATATCATTTTCTACAATAATTATAAAGTTCAATATAAATTTAGCTTTTAAATTTTTAATTTTGTGTCTATTTGGTCATTGAACTCTCAAGTTTTTTAAGTTTCATAAATTTACTAAGGCATAATTTCACTAAAAATAAAAATTTCAATTTAATTATATATAATGAAGCAATTAATTTTTAAAATTTTAAATATTAGATATAAAATTAAATTTTTCAATAATTGATTAGAAATGAAATTGAAAGTTTAAGGACTAAATATACATAAACTCCAAAGTTGAATGACTAAATTTGTAATTTGATATAAATGTAAAGTCACGTGTATTGTTAAATTGGTTTAATTACAAATTTAGTCCAAATTTAAGCAGGATATCAATTTAGGTAATTTGGGGCTCAAATTATAATAGTTGATATTTCAAATTATTATAACCTACGATTAAATATGGTATTAATATATCAAATCTCTCTACTATTTGTTTATTATTTTTTACTCATCCTCTCTTTTTCTCTTTGCTTCTATCAAGGCTAATATAATTTGTATCCAAAATACAAACTATTATGACCTATAGACTATTACAACCACAAACTATAATAAGCATCGACTATAATAATTAATCTAGAATCTCTCTGAGGGTTTTTTTTTGTTTTTAAATTTCAAGAAAATTGGAGAGTATGTCAGATTTTAGGGTTTGGTTTTGAAAAATAGCAAAACTGACAAATAATAAAATTTATGACAACTCATGTGACATGCACATAGCCACAAATTTTTAAATCCCTATTTTATCCTTGTCTAGTTCGTAACTTTTGTTATTGATGAAACTACAAATACATAGTAAGTGTAGAATCATAAATAATGACAAAGTTTTGTATACAAGGTAATGGCTAATGGCTCAGTTTCCCACTTTCCCTTGATTCATTTGAAAAACTAAAAATAAACGTCTTCCTCAAAATAACCATCCTTCCTGAGTTTCCTTATGTAGTTAACATTTCAATACAAATTTTATTATTAATTTAGATTCTCTTTAACCACTTTCCAAATTGATCTCCTTTGAATTAAGTATCCAGATTTTTCTACCAAATTTATATTTTAAAAATCCATATATTATCAACTTTCATTTTTTCTAATCAAATTTAAACTTATTCAAATGTTTGAATTGTTTTTCATTATTTTATACATAATTTTAATAAATTAACTGGATATTTTTCCATAACTTTTAAGGTTTAAATTATTTTGTATATGCTATTAAATTCAATTGTACATATTTCATAATTATCACTATTTTATTTAAAATTTTACCCTGGTATATTATTTTAAAAATTTTAAAAAAATAGTCATCACTAACATATAAAAACTTTTTGTTATTGACAGAAAGTGATTATTGATTTTTGGTTTGTTGTGTATTTCTTCTCAAGCTATGGTTTTTATTATGGCTTTACAATGAATTAGACTTTTGTTTGATGGTCGATGAGATGAGAATTCTCATTACCATAATTTTTTAGCTTTTGAGGTGTATATTCCATCAAATTCATCGTTCCAACAATTTGTGGAATATATCCAAGGTAAGCTTTTCCCCTCGGGTGAGTTATCTCATTGGACAATGTACCAGGTTAGTTCTGCTAATTTGAATCTTATTTTGTGGTTGATATCAGTTTTATCAGAGTCTCCCCAAATTAATTTATGTATAGTAGTTGACTATGTCTTATCTATTGTCCCGAACACTAAAAATACGCTGTAATTGAATAATGAATTAGCAGAAATTTACCATTCTTCCTTACCTCTTGAGGGCAATACTAAAATTTTTTATTTCCAAGATTTTGAGTCCTTTCAATTTGGTATTCCCATTAAAGTAGGTTCTTTACGTTGATGGTAAAGAAATATTCGGTAAGGGTTAAGAGTTGATACCCGTGGAGAAGGTCTTTTTGTACTCACATTGATAGTATTTGAGACTTAATGATTTTAGGTCAACGGAAACACGTCTTTATTTTCATGCGATGAAGTTGTTTTTAAGGCACCAAAAGCGCATTCTTTCTTCCTTTGAAGCTTTTTTAGGGGCGCCATAAGCCTTTTGAAATCCCTAATTTGATTTTGTTGGCAACAAATTTGGTTGGGTTTTTGGTTTAAATGAATGCCTTGTTTAAGTGTCACACCATCTCCTGAGCTTATTTCTTTTGAAAGAAAGAGTGAAGACAGCAAAAATTACCCTTTTGTAACACCTATTGTCCAACCATCCTCTTTTTACCAACCATATCCTAGGTCAGAAGCATTTAGTTAAAAGAAAACTTATTTCATACTAATATGAATGTTCATACAAGATCAAGTTTACAAACCAAGTCTAATTATATTTCCAATCCCTAACATAACCTCTAGGAAGAAATGATTCTAGAAATCATTCTGTCGATAGACTCTACCCCCTAGTAGCACATCATAACGTCCTGCTCCTGCAATCTAGGGGCAAAAAACAAAACATTTGGAAAGCATGAGTTGGAAAGCCCAATGAGTGGTATGTTTGATATGAAAAAAGGTTTTGTTTTCTGAAATTCATTTTGGAAAATGTTTGCAAAGACAATCAGTCATAGAACCATATCAGAGCATGTATGACACAAATACCCAGTCTGGTAACCGAGATGGTTCTGGCATGATCATATATTTCTCTAAGGTGTATCATTTCAACCAAACACAAATCTGAGGAAATAATTCCAGTATCCAATACAACCCATCGAATGTGCAGATGTCGATAATTCCCGTTAGTCATACTCGGGTACGCTGACAATCCCAGCCAGATTTTATTAACAATCCCAGCCAGATGTCCAAGAAATATGCTAACAATTTTCTGGGTATAGTTCTAGTTTCCAATCAAATCCATATTATACATGCATCCATACAATTCCAGAAAAACAGTCATTCGAACAAAGTAACAAAAAATCAAATGATTAAAAATTCAAGAAAACATATTTTCCGGCCATGCCAGGGATTTCAAAACCATACATGTATATATTACCATATAAGTATATAAATTCATAAAAACACTAAAAGTAAACCACTCACAATTTATCGGTATGGATTCTCAAGTTCCCTAGTTTCCTATTTCCTTCTAAAACCTGGGCCTATATTAATTCAGTAATCAACTTAGAATCCTGTGTTTAGGGTTAAAAATAATCTCAGAGAATCTCCTTAACCCTAAACTTAGCTTAACACCCCTAAAAGACTCAATTTAAACATTTGGTTTGGCAAAAGCAACTATTGGACATAGGGTTGCTCCTTCACAGCTAAGTTGGATGTAGGGTTTATTCCTCCTCATCATATGGATGTCTTTTCAATGCATGGTCAACAAGGTTCAAAGCATGGTCTCTTCTTCTCAATGCATGGCTTCCCTCTAATACTTAATTATCTCTAACTCTCACTTTGTCCGAGTCTTTTTGGGTGGTTTTGAGTTGTGAGATGAAATGAGATCCTCTGAGGGTGTTTATAGGCTTCAGCAAACCATCCTTGTCATCCCCTTCTACTCTCATCATATGACACCTTCACCTTGCATAAAATCTATGTGTCCTCCTTAGATTGAGCCAACGCATAATCCTTGCCATCACCTACTTGCATGTAAGCATGTCATGTCTCCTCTTAACTATATCCAATGCATACCTCCTTTTGAAGTGGCCGTCTCATGTTTTGCATGCTCAACTTTGCACCCACATCTTCAACCACCTAGTTAGGTTTTCCAAGACTCCACTTGATTAAGCCACGTATCTCACCTTACTATTAAACCACCCTATTTTCCAAGTCAACGCATAGGTGCCATTTTTTGGCGCATAGGTTCCTTCCCATGCATTCAAATTCCCCTCAACTTCCCATTCTTAGGTCTAACTTCTTTCTAATAATATGGTATCCTCCCTTGATTATATCCTAAATGTTCCAATAGGTTAGCTACACGTTCCCTTCCCTCTTATGCACCCAATCCCTAGGATTTCATCACCTGTTGTGCCACATGTTACCTTAACACTTAGTCAAATTCTTAACCTAAATTACCCCATGCGTCTACCTTCCAAAACTATGTGTCTAACTTTAGCTTCTTTATTGGTTTATCATAGTTCAACGCATGGTTTTCCAATACTTAATCAATCTTTTCCCTATGTGTTCACTTATCCCTAGACATCCCCAAGATATTTCTTCTATGCATCCAATCCTTCTAGTATGCGCCCAAGTAAATCTATTTTCCACCCTAGTATGCATCCAAGGCCTCATTCTCCTCCTATAATGTGTTCAACTCAAGATGATGTATTCAAGGTTAGGTTCTTACTCCTCATAGCACCATTTTTTACACTCGTACCATAGCTTTTCATGGTATAGTTTCTTAGTTTCACAACATGGTTCCTTATGTTCATAGTAAGGTTTCCAAAATGCATCCAAGGTGACTTTCTTCCTTTAACATGCGTCCAAGTTGTCTCGCTAGGTTTCTTGGAAGTCTTCTATGCACCCAAATTATCCCTATGCGTCCAACACCATGCATCCAAGGTAGTCTTCTAATGCTATGAGTTGAACTTCTTTATCTATGTTATAAGTTTTTGCTAGTATGTTATGACCTCACTTTCTATGCTATAAATTTACTTACTCGACTACGATATGACTGTTCCTACTATGTTATGAGTTGAACACTTATGTTATGAATTCAACTCTTACTTTCTAGAATAGTTTCCATACTTAGCCAAATTTATTACTTCAACCTACTGTGCCTCCAATTTCCCTTCTCACAACTTGTTTACAACACTTTGCCCCTAAGTTCAATCACATGATCTCAACACTTAGAGATCTTTTTTAGCAATAGCACTTCTTATAGCTATGTGATATAATTCGAGGGCTTACATTAGGGTGCTAATAAGTTATTGTAAGTATAGATTAGACACTTGTCAGAATGTATTCTTTATCGTGATAGCTGTTTAGGTAGAGTGTATTTGTTGGTTTAAAATGATTTTGAAACCCTTGAGGTCTGTTTGGTACCTTTCATTTCCTATTTTTGGTTTTTG
Source organism: Benincasa hispida (assembly GCF_027475165.1). Classification (NCBI taxonomy): domain Eukaryota; kingdom Viridiplantae; phylum Streptophyta; class Magnoliopsida; order Cucurbitales; family Cucurbitaceae; genus Benincasa; species Benincasa hispida. The sequence goes on from NC_143481.1 coordinate 7,264,043, forward strand.
ATTTTTAGTTTTTAAAAAATGGGTGTGTTTGGTAACTAATTCACTTTTTTTAAAAAAACAAGAAACATGTTTTTTAAATTATGAAGAAAAACTGAAAATGAAAAAAAGAAAAGCTTTCAAAAATACATTTTTCCTTTTTCAAAAAGTTCATCCACTCTTCAAAGCTCTAAACATATAGTGTATCTCCATCCATGGCATTCTCCCAAGTTTTTCCTTTCTCTTTCACTTCCTTTCTCACTGGTAAGCTTCGATTTCTCTCTTTGATCCTTTAAATCAAAGCGCTCTTTAAGTGCTTGATTATACTTTATATAAATGAGATCATTTAAGCGCTTCTATTCTAACCTGTTCCTTTTTTCGTATGAATCTACAAATTATTAACCAATATGGAATTAGAAGTTTGTTTTAAATTTTAAATTAATGATGTAAAAAACAAAATGATCATTTACATGTTCAAAAACACTCCAATTGCGCTCACACCCAGAAGCACTACACGTCAGATTAAGGACTCTCATGACTAACTTTTGCAAAACTGGAGTACTACCACCATAAAGAGCCCACCACGATGATGTTCACACATTTGACATGATTTAGAAGAAATAACATACTTATATACACTATTAATTTAGTAGGGAATGTGAGTCCTTACCTGACATCTTAACTTTTCTTGTGTTGATTGCTAAGTTAATGCCGAACATGCCTTTAGCTTCAGAATATAACTCTAATTCCATTGTGCATCGATTTTGATCACTAGTAGATGGTATCAATCTTTGCACAACTTTAAGAAGACCACTCATGACTTCAACATCTTGAGTAATTCTATACTTGTAGTCATAGAAAAGTGATGGATTCAAATAATATCCAGCAGCATGTAATGGTCGATGAAGTTGACAATCACATCTTCTATCAATGATCTCCCAAATTGGCTTGTACTTCATCTCATTATCATTAAATCTGCTCTTAATGGTCTCTTTTGCCCTATCCATCTCCTCATAGTTATATCCCATTGCAGGTTTATCACCATTGACAAGTCTAAGTACTCGAACTAATGGTCTGGATACCTTTAAAGTGTAGACCACTGAGTTCCAAGAGGATGGCATCAAAACGGTGTTGGCTGCTCTCTTTCCCTTTGGATCTTTTGCCCATTTGGAAGTCGTTCATTTCTTAGAAATAAACATCTTTCTCAAGTTCACTTTATTCTTGTGGATACTTGCGAGGGTCAAAAACGATGTTGCAAAATGTGTAACCGTCGATCTCACAAATTCAATTTGATTGGTGAACTCCCTCATCATGTTAAGTACACACAAGTAATTATACATAAAACCACTTAGTGCTACATCCCTTTTAAGGCATTTTTTGATCTAATCAATCTTTCCAATGTCCTCTAATATCAAATCTAAATAGTGGGCAACACATGGTGTCCAATATAAATGTGGGCGCTTAGCTTCCAAATATTTTCCAGCTAGGACATAGTTCGAGGCATTATCAGTCACAACTTGGACAATATTCTCTTTTCCTATCTTTTCCACCATGCTATCCAAGATTTCAAATACTTTTTCTTCAGACCAAAAACAATGTCCTCGCAGCAGAATGCATTAAAAAAATTTATCAAGGTTCTATCTTTTCTATCAGTCCACCCATCAGACATCAAAGAACAACTGTTTTTTTTTTTTTCCATTCAACCTCATGGTTGCTCATGAATTTTTTTGTATGTTATACTTCCTTTTTTAAACATGTCTATGTAGCCTCATGATCAGGAGGTATCAACCTAAGTCCAAATTGTCCTATGACTTCAATCATTATTCGAAAACTTTTCAACCGAATTGTATTCTAGGGAATACATGCTTGATAAATTCAACGCATGATAAATAGAACTGTAGCATCTCTCCCTTCTTTGTTGTATTTTTCGGTGATGGTTGATTGCTTCAGCTTCTTTAATTTATTCCGATCATCAACTACTTTGGTTGGATTTGGATATAAATTTATCCATTGCTCCTTTAGTTCGTGGTGGATATGTTTGCGGTTGTGATTGAATTGCTCGTTTTTTAGATGTTTTGGTACTTGATCCACATCCACCAACTTCCATCTCATCCTCCATCAATTATATTCAAATCATAAGCACCACCATAGTTAGGGAGGGCATTGCTTTCCTCCTGCTGTGCTTTTGTCTTCATTTGGTACTCCTTCAATTCCTCTCTTACATTGGTAGGGCACTTCAAACATACTTTAACATTTCGGTTTTCACCCACTAAGTGTTGTGTTGCCGGACAAATGCTACCCTTTGTGATTTTTCCACAAAACATATATTTACATGTGTTCGTATCTTTTCTGTTTTCTAAGATGACATATTGCCAACAAGAATGTTTCCATTTTTGCTCTCTTTCTCCCATCCTATTATAAAACAATGAAAATAAACCAAAAAACTTAAAAAAAGAATAAGCCTATTTTAGAAATGTTTCCACTCAAAATTGAATACAAGCTTAAAAAGTATACCAAAAAAGAAAAAAAAAACTAATCTTTTTCAAAAACTAATCTTTTTAAAAACAAGTTGAATATGAAAAACAACAAGTAGTATACTGAAAAAACGAAAATAAAAAAAATCGAAAAAGAACAAGTTGAAAAAAAAAAGTATATTGAAAAAAACTAATCTTGTTCAAAAGAAAGTTGAATATGAAAAAAAAACAGAAGAAAAAGCAGGTTTTTTTCAAAAACGAAGTTGAATATGAAAAACAGTATACTTAACCACAAAAAAAAAAAAAAAAAAAAAAAAACCAACCTTTTTGGTTGAACTTTGAAGAAACTAAAGTCTGGAAAAAAAAAAAAAACAGAATTTGAAGAGAACAACTACAATAGAAAAGAAAAAAAAGAACTAAAAAACCTTTGCTTTTTTTTTTTTTTAATAAAACCACTCCAGAATCTGCCGAGAAGATGGAGAAAAAAAAACCTAACCTTTTTTATTGCTTTTTCTATCCTTCAAAATTGCAGCCGTAGAACTTGAATGGAAAAATTTGTAGAAAACTTCTTCCCTTTTTTTGGAAGAGTCTCAGAATATTAGGAGGAGAACTTCAAACTTGGAAGAGACCTTCACGTTTTCCTATAATGATTATTGCTTTTTTGTGTATAGCTGGTTGTATATTTTAATATTCGGTTACATGGATTTGGTGGGCCTCTTTTACGTGGGCTTATGCTTATAATTAAAAAAAAAGAAAAAAAAAGAAGAAAGATGAATTTTACCCAGGCGCCCACCTTGGCCAAGGCACAAGGCACTGCCAGGCGCAGCAAGGTGAGCGCCTCGTTGGATCTGCACGCGTCATCGCCATAGGAGGCGTAGAGGGCTCT